>NW_011887850.1:78894-174756 GCF_000806365.1 Fopius arisanus
GAAAATTTCGAATTTTTCAATTTCAGCGAATACCTTCTCAATTGTCATGCTCCCCTGATACATTTTTGAAAATTAGGAATTTTTCAATTTCAGTGAATACCTGCTCAATTGTCATGCTCCCCTGATATTTTTTCAAAAATTTCGAATTTTCAAATTTCAGCGAATACCTCCTCAATTATCATGCACTCCCGATACATTTTTGAAAATTTTGGATTTTCAAATTTCACCAGTTAATTCAATATTGAAATTTTTTCAAACGAAATATTATTGTGAGGCATTATCTATTCACTTTGCAAATCATCTTCACTCAATGATGGAAAAATTTTGGAATTAAAACAACGAGCAATTCGTCGTTCAAATCTCGCAATATTTATTTATGAAAAATCTAGGTACAATGTACAATATAACATCATAAGTCGACATTTCTTTAATGCATAAACACTCCACTCTTCGCAGTACAAAATATATTACACTATTTCTCATAATTTCTGTCTGATCATCAGGTATAGAGTAGATTATACCATACTCTCCATGCAATGGAGATAAAGAAAATAATTTCTCCCCTGGGAACCCTTGATTTAGCCTCTGCCTAATTAAAATCACAGAAAGTCATTCGTAGATGTTCCCAGTGTCGTGTGCTAATCTCAGCTCATGATTACTAATCAATAAATAATAAGTGTAAAAGTTAGGCTTATCAAACATGAGAACTAGAACAAGGCAAAACAGCCATTTCTCTCACTTTAATAAACATAATCTCATTTAATTCACTTTGCAATTATCGAAAATGTGCAATTTTGCCTCTTCCTCGGACGTTGAACCACGAAGAACCCCCTAAACACACATTTACAAACGAAATAAATAATCTGTTCCAAATTCTACGAAAAAAACCCACGTCAATTTCCAGGATTGTAGATGGGTACATCTGGATACTTGGGAAAATCAACAACAGCGACTGGATTTTTCACCTTGAAACTGGGAAAAAGTCCAGTGACACTGGTCCTGAGATTTCTCCCCTTGGAGTAGCCATCCCAGTGATTTCCATAGACCTCCACCTTGTCCCCAACCCTCAGCTCAATCTCCCCAATTCTTCTGGGTACATGATCGAGAATAGCGGCCCCTGGATTAGGATTTTGGCCCCCATAATAATACACGTCGTCTAGAGACGTGAATTTGTCATGAGCATCCACATGATACGTCTGCATTATCTCGTAGGCAACTCTGCAGACTTGCGAGCTGAAAGTGCAGACGAGATGATCACAGAGAGATAGTAAATGGATATCAACGATAATTCCCTGGAGTGATGAGTCTGAATATCGTTTTGACACAGAAGCTGTCTCTGCAACCGCTGGATCCCCAATGACTTCGTACCTTGGATACCTTCTTCTGGCGTTTGTTATCACTTTGGGATCATCGCTGGCGATGAAGACTCTTCGGACAGACGGCTCAGTCTCCAATTGATTGAAGTACTGATCGACTTTGACCATGTACTCGTCAATATCGTGGTAAGCAGCTTCAGTGCCCACTTTATCAGTCCTCCTGACGTGAATTCCCACAATCGGTTTCTCGAAGTTTAGTTTCTCCTTCGAGTAGTCCATGACCTTTTTTATGTTGTCCTGGGGCCTCATGAGGAATTTGAGGACCTGCCCCACCCACCAGACGATGGGGTGACCATGGAGCTTCTGAATTCGAGGGGCAAGATCTGCTGGTATGCTCGGAGGTTGATACTTGGGTTTGGGGGAGAGGTTGTCGACTATTGGAAGAGCCATCACTTGTTTAGAGCTGTCCCCTGGCCAATTGCTGTGAGAAGCCCCAGCTGCTGAGAGGCATGTGTCACTCAGAGGCTTGAAGACACTCTCCCAGCCGTCCTTGTGGTAACGCCAGCCCTTTGATTTCAGAATGAGAGTTCGTTCGGTTCCATAGGCCACCAGGAAGCAGTAAGTTATATGATGTATTTGGCAACCAAATCCACAGCCCTTGTTCAAGCTGCAGGTGAGTTTTTTGGCTTTATTACAGTCTGCTGGATTCTGCAGGTGCCAGAATCTCCTCTGAACCAAGTCAGATAAGTCTTTAGATTCCTTCTCCCTCCAATTCCTGTGGCCATCTACGCGCTCCAGCTTATCCAGCTCCAGCATTAATTCTTTCTTATGCTCCCAGATGTCCTTGATTGTGTCGTCAACGTCCTGGTTTCGCTTGTCAAGGTTAAAACTGTCCCCCAGACTCTTCACCTTCTTTAACTCGAACGTTACATAATACCAGAACTCCTGGATATTGTTTTTGATTTTTCTTCTCAAGTCTTCGTAACCGAATGAGGGCCCACTGTCCTCGGTGATCCTCTGGATGTCCAGTTTGTCTCTGATTTCCCCCAGGTGATCCCCTCGCACACCTTTTGAGTTGTCGGAGAGCAGCAAACTCGCCAGAGCCTCGTTCTGCTTCTTCAGAATTCCGAATTCCTCGATCATTTCGTTTAACTTCTGAGTATTCGCCTTCTCTAGTCGAGAGGTAATGTCCTGTGATGGAGGGGAACTTCTCATCACGTGAAATACTGAAAAGATCAGGATTATCAACCAGCCCAGCAGTAACGCTAGACCCAGTTTGCCCAGCCATCCGGGCCTTCCACTCCAGAATGTCATCCCTGATTTAGATGCCTCTGGCGATCCAATTCTTGCTATGACATCTAAAAATAAGAACGAACACAGTGATTCAGATAACACGTGAGTACTCCAGACATATCTCGGAATTTAGAAGAGATAGTCATGTTTTCTATCGAGCATTCGATAAAACGAAAATTAAAATTTCGATATCTCTCTTAGATCCCTTGAAAACTCAACCCGGAAATCACAACTTCTTAACTGGCATTTATTATTACGCATTTATTCATTCACTCATTAGAGAATCATTAACACTGATAATTTTTCATTTAAGATAGATTACCACAAATGCCACTTCACAAGAAAAGGCTTCGGAATAGCCTAACATTACGTAATATTTTTTTGAAATAAACAAGACAATGGAAAAAATTTTATCCTCGAAGAACAATCGTTAGTAACATTTCGTGCTTCTTATCCTGAGTGTACTGCCACGTCTAGAATTAATTATCCTTCCAAATAATACAAAATCAGTTTGTAATTTCAATTTCTATTTCTCCTGATTATCGAGAGAAATTTTCAAAAATATAAAATATGTGAAATATAATGGAATAAAATCACTGAATACTCCGAAAATTTCGGTAACTTTCGTAAAATTCTAAACTCACTGGGAATTCAATAGAATGTAATGTTGGACGTCCCCAGGGAGTTCGAAAATACCCCGCAATTTCCCTCTTAAATCCAATTAAAATAAATTGAAAGTTCCATGGGGCTATTAAAAAAAATCCTCCCAATTGTTCCCCTCAATTCCAAATAATCTTATAATATCCAAACAATTCGCATCACCCCAACACTTGTGCTCATTAAAACCCCCTAAAAAAAAAATAAATCCCCACACACAGATATGATCATTGCTTACTTTACTGTCATCAATAGCCATAATCTTGCACTTCACATGTTCCTCTCACTGATGGTGATTGCACACGTATGATCGCATATGAATCCACGTACGTATGACGTGTAATTTAGTGTAATAACAATGGAATATCCAGTTAGAAGAATAATCCCCGAGTCATCCCTTTTTTCCTCTTCATCTAGGGCTGATGACACCAACGAGAACCCTTTATTTGATCAGAATGAGTATTTCTGTTAGCAAATTGAGTCTTCCAGGACTTCTGTTGACTGTTTGTTGATAATAATTTAGGCCTCCGTGGCAAGATTAGACGACTGGGAGTACTTCACATCCTAACCTCAGCACTTTCATTCTACAATCCATTCTATCTCTTTTTTCTCGATTTCTCTCTCTCTTTCCCATCTCTCCACAAAAAGAAGGAATTTGTCTGACCCACTGACGATCAATAAATAGGACATGATCAACGCCTCCTCTCCATAAAGAAGAAATCTCCTCGAATCGATTTATCGAATATCTGAATAGAAACGAATTTCTTCGAACCCGCTATCTTTGAATCCACAAAACGACTAATCGATTTCCATTTCTGACTCGATAACAGCAGCGGTGCATTAATTTCTAGTAAATAAAACATGAGCGAATCGATTTACTCGAGATTGTGTCAATGGAATTGTAGATGTTGTTCGTTCTTCAGTAATGCAAAAATAGTTTATTTTATAGATCTGTATGCGGATTTGGCTGGTATCCAGCTGGTGAAATTGCACTTCGTGTCTTTGTGGGAGTTTCACCTATTTGGCTAGTGGGTATGGAGTAGTAGATTTTAAACGAGTGGAAGGGCAATACGAAGGACAGGGTCAGAGGGACACAATTGAAATTCCTTGGAAGGGGGAGTAGTACAGGTGGTAATTCAAAACGTTGTAATGGATCGATGCAATTACGAGTGCCCTCCCCCTGCCCTCGCGAGATCAATCATTTAGTTTGGGAAACGACTGGGGAACCCTTGCACACTGGAATAATTTTTTTCTCCACTTTGCTGCTGTTAAACTATAGGGAAATGGAAAAAAAAACTTATTTCTCATTTTTAGTATTGCAACAGCATTTGAAAGGAATTTTTTATTATTATCTGGAAATTTTCAGAAAAAGATTTTAGCTCCTACTTTAAATTAATGCAATCATCTCATTTTTTTGGTCTTTATTTTTTTTCGGGGATAAATCTGAGGTACCTGATCAGGCGTTCCAAAAAATTATCGCGTTTTAATATCAATGGGGGATTTTTTTACAATACGTTGGGGAGGATAAATAATAATAAAGGAGGAAGTAGAAAAGATTATTGAGGGATGGGTACAGCGTCATGTTCAGTGCAAATTCTTCTCGAATTGCAATCGATATGGGTTCGTCTGGGGCGTCATGACGGCGCCAGAGATGCCTTTATCTCGCCGAAACGAGGGGAGGACTTCACCGAGGACATAGTAACCCCTGGGATGACGTTTAATAACATCACCATGAATTACCCGTACATCTACACCGAGAGAAAATATCTGTTGTCTAATGATGTTCGGGGGAATGCTCTGGGGGAAGGGTGCGACTGTCTGAGGTTCATTCGTGAAATTTGCATTGCTGAATGAGTAATGAAGTTGTCAGGTCAGAGGTAAGAGATATTCTGGAGGTTTCTTCGGCTTTTGATTATCATCTCAGCTATCGAACTGATTTTTATTCTAACTCAAATGAGGATACGCTCAGACAAAAATTTACGTATGATTAAATTTGTTAGTGCAAAAGTCATTACTTATATTCACATTCAGAAATTCGATTTTTTCAAATTTCAATTCATTTTTTAATGGTCGACATAATTTGAAGGAATTCACGTTAAAGTAAATTCTTCATTATTATTGTTGAGTGAATATTGATTTAAATTGCATTTTTATTATTCCGAACCCTGATGATTATAAATAAATGATTGGTGCTGTTTAAACTCTCATGAATTTTTCATGGTGAATTCAATTATCTGTTTTAATTGCTAAATTCACTCATTATCATTTGGATTTTTGATTAGTGATTTCGATTGTGGAAATGAATTTTTTTTCTTGTGCCATTGAATTCGAGGCGTGTAATTCTGCCTCAAGGGACCATCAAAAGGATTTCCACCAGCCCAACCAGAAAATATGAATCGACTATCGACAGGTCGATGGATGTCCAGCCACCGAGTCAACCGTCTGGGTCACAGTGGGGTAGAGACGCGTTGGTCAGCCTCAGCATAATTATCCATAATAATAGATAATAATAAAAAAAATATTACTATAAACGAAACAGTCATTTCGGTATACTAGAATAAATTTTCAATTTCATTTCCCATGAAATTTCACCGAAATATTTCCACAAATCCAATTAAACATGTAAGAAAAATATGAAATATAAAATATCCTATACTCTGAAATAAACTATTAATACATTTTTTCTTGCACCAAGTAATTCAGTATAAATAATTTTTGTGGAGAGTGGCAATCGGAGTGGAGTTGTCTAGGTCACAGTGGAGTAGAGATGCTTTGTTCAGCCTCGATTGATTTTGAAAACCAAGAGTGTACAGCTTTGATGATCAGTTTGCCGCGCTACGCGATACATAATCAGTTAGTTTATGAGAATTGCACGATGTTAGTGTCCTGATTAGTACACCATTCGCATCACCATCCCGTGGGGTTGAACGCCGGGATATCGGGGTGCAGAGGGTGTAGGTCGGTTGTGGCGTTTGTAGGGGTTGTAGGGGCTGGTGGGGCTGAAGGGGCAGAAGGGGCTAGAGAGATTGGAGGGGTTGTGGAAGTTTGAGAGGAACGGGCGGATAGGGGGGTCAGGGGGAAGAGGGTGAAATGACGGAGAAGGGGAAGAAGGGTGGAAAGGGAATGAGAGGGTGGGAGATCAGGCGCAGTGGAAAAACACGAGCTGAAATATTTGAAATGGCTCATAGCCGAGGATTGGGGCGCCGAAGAGGCGACACCAGTTGGCAGTTACCCCTAAACGCTCTCAGAGGGTGGATGGCACTGTATCCACCCTCGGCCCCGCTGTCTCTTCCGCTGCAATCTCAATTAGTCGGTACAGATCTCTAGTCTTCTATACATGCTCTTGCCCTTTAAATTTCAAAACAAGTCGTCTACCACTCGTACCAAAAGACCGCGCAAATATTTATTCTCCGGTGGAAGAGCGGGATTGGAGGGCTGTTAAGTGTCCTTTGGAGTCTTTGTGATTCTCCTGCAATTTCATCTTTCATTCGCGTCATGCTGGCCCCACGGTTCTCTACTACGGGGGGGAGAGCCATCCTGGCGATCCAACGTCTCTCATTATAGTCGGGCTTGATGAATACCCTCTTTCATCATACGCTGGATCAAATGAAAAATAATCGGAGGTGTGACGAGATATTTGCAAGATGAATCGGGACAGTGAGGAGGTGAGTTGTCCTGAGCTGGGAGCATTCGGTTTAAAATTGTTTCCGTTTTTATTGGCTTCGGGGAAGGTTCGATGAATTCATTGATTTAACGAGGAATCCGAAGGAGATGGCAATTTTTTTGTAATAATCTTTTTTGTAGGTTTTAATTATTTCTAGAAAAAAGGTGATTACAAAAATTTTTATATCAGCTCTGGATTTCGAGATATTGTCAGTGACATTTTTGAGTTAGATTTACAAAGGGAAATGGTTAGATTTAAAAAATGTAGTGCTGGGATTATAAATTTTTGCGCGTTACCACAACAATCTAAACAATATTTTTTATAAGTAATTTATCTCCGCATGGTGTTTTGAAATACAGCAACGACCGATTTCGCAAACTTTCTGCGGTGCACTGCAGAAAGAGGCAAATTGCAAATGCCTGGTCCTCTCAGTCCTGATTTATGGGTGTTTAGCTGCTGTCACGTGGTGCAGGTGTGCTAATGTTACAAAGGTGTGTACGCCACTGGCATTTATATTCCCCAGGGTAATTACGGATAATTGAAGATCACGAGTGGAATTTTTACGTGAGCTTTTCCGCGGTTTTAGATAGTCATCAATTTTTCTAAGATCCCGCTCAAGTCTACGAGGCACGTGTCACCTTGCGACGACGGCTACATCTACATACCCGTGAGTTTAATGGATAATTTAATTTTCAGGGGGTGGTAGATTTTGGGGGGATGAGTAATTGGAGCGTGTGAAAATTGTGTAGGTGGCTTTCATGGGTATGCTGTACCTGGTTTATCTCGTCGAGTGCTACCATTCACCCATCAGACTTGATTTGAAGCATGGCGAGAGTCAGGATAGCATTCTCTCGAAATTGGCGGGGTTGAGACTAGTGCAGCCCACTATCTGGTGGAAAGCTGTTTCTTATCACTACGTCAGGAGAAAACGACAGATTACCAGATACAGAAATGGGGATAATTACACAACCACTCAGGTAAATTCACTGAGGAAAAAAAAATAATTCCGTTCACCGTTAAAAATTAATTGAAGATGCCGGAATTTTTATTAACTTTCTGCTGAAACTCTCTGAAACTCACTATTTTTCTGTATATTTTCTTTATCATTTATCAGACTCATTATTTTGCGTGCAGCTTGAGATAAGAATTTAGATGGGGAGTCCACGGGTACATTTCAGACATTTCGATTTAAGCGGAATTACGCGGCAGAAAAAATATTTTCTCCGTGTGAAAGTACCTTATCTGTTACAAAACGTGAAATTTATCAATGCCACGATCCTATGGATTAAATAGACCATTTGGAATGATGGAATCGAAAAAAAAAACCATCGGGGAATAATTTCATTCCTGGTAATCATCCCCAAACCCTTTCCGACCTGAGTATTATCGAGATAATCTACATGTACTGGTCGAATTTATCGTTCGTGAGTGGGAAAACAAATTTTTTTCCCCTCGGGTTTTCTATTTTTGTAAATAGCGACTCCATGAAATTGTACTTCAGGTACTTTATCATCCCCTAAAGCTTCTCCATCGCTTTCACTCCTCAGGTTTACTACGAGCGTGTAAACACAAATGCAGCGACATCATTTTACTTCTACGATTACTGCGGTGTCAAGGACATAAGTAAAGAGCTGACTATGGACGCTAAGATCCCGATAACGAAGATAACCCTCAGCAAGGGTTTCGCATTCTCCAATATGCGATCAGCCACTGAGTTCGAGGAGGCCAGATCGCGTTTTTTCGCTGAACAGGTAGAAAAAAAAATTTCAGGACAATAGCTTTAAAAATCTCTTCTAAAAATTTCAGAAGCGACGAATAACTGAGGCAGTCATCTGATCAATGAATGAATCCTTCCTCATTCCTTGAAGGAACCAAGTCCTCAAATTTCCAAGGTTTCCCAAAAATTCCACCGAACCCCATTGCATCCCATGGCCTGAATACCTCGGACCTTCTTTTAACCGCTCGCACAAATTCCCAGGAACTCAGAGACGATTACATGGAGATGCGTGAGGGTCTGGACCTCGGGTACAATTTCAATGCCTCAACAACTCTGGTGGCAGTGCTGGGTCGTCCCTGGTTCACTAATACCTACGTTTACTGGTGCCTGAGTGCTCTCCTCCTGAGCTGGCCCCTTCGAATAATAATCGAGTGTAACACCCAGTACGCGGATTATCAGATAACAAAATTATTCGGTGTGAATTACGATACACCAACGAGTGGTGAACAGATTCACGCGTCCTCGAGTCAATTGAGTGCACCAGGTTCTTACATGCTGGCACCGAGCTACAGTGAGGCCCTGCTGATGGAACCAGCAGGTCCAACATCCTCAGAAGCCTCCACCAGAGAGACACCAATGCTAATCCCCAGTTACTCAGAGGCTCTTCTCTACGAGTGTGCAGCACCACGTCCTGAGGGTGTCCACGAGATCTCGTGCTCTGTAGGTCGTAGCATCACAAACGAGAGTCTCTTCGCAGTCCTGGAGACCCAGCCCTCCACCTGCGACTGCCCCTGCCACCAGACAAGACTCCAAGACGATCAGAGCACTGATTGCACTAGTCTCAGGGGTCAATCCACCACCGAATTACGCAGCTGTGGTGTATGCAGTGCCTCTAATTATCGTATTAATAATCTAGATAATTCCATGATGACTAGAGATATTTCTGAGCCAAATTTGAGGACGAATTCCTGTGATTTAATGAGGGGCACTAGTTTGCAATTTTTGAGGGTGAATGGGCGAAGTTTGGAGAATATTTTGGAGAGTGAGGAGGGATTGGCGGCGGGCTCGGTGGAGGGACAGGGCGGAAAGGGGGCTATACCCAAGAGGAGGGTGGAAACAGATGTGGGGGCACAGGCTGGGGTCAGTGGAGTGAGGAGTGATCTGGATACTTCGGGAATGGGGAATAACATACCGGAGTCCAAGACGTACTTCTGCCTCAAATCGATTCTCAAACAGAACAAGAGGAGGTACACTCTTGTTACCACTGAGGAGTTCAGGAATCTTGTGGGCGGTGAGGAGAAGCCGGAGGGAGGATTTCTACTCATGAGGGATAATTGTTTGAGAGGGGGTGGTAGTGCAGAGGTCCGGAGAGAAAATCCGAACAGGTGAGGGATTTTAATTGAGATGTGGAAATATTTGGGTTGTGGTGTAGCCAAATTATCGTGGTTTTATCGCTCTTGTCGGTGTTGCGAAATAACGGGTATTGATTGTTCTTTATTGTTGTTGATTGAATTGATTCATTAATTTGGAATTATCACTCTCGAAAATTCAAGCGGGGACGGTGAAAGTTAACGGGAAATTTATGCGAAATGTCGGCGCATTTTATGGACTGATGAATAAGGTAATGCCCTGAATATTCAATGAAATGATAATTTTTCTTGTCGCTTTACAAGGGGAATTATTAAGAATGGGAAAAGTTCAGGTGATTATTTTTCGGGAATACCCTCCGCTTCTATTGGGAATTCATTTCAAGGTAATGTCCAATTTTTGTCAGGGGATTTAAAATTCATATTCAAATTTTAATAGAAACTCTTTCTCATTGAAAAAATACAAATTCTGTAGTTATTCAATTGACACGATCTCATAATCCGTCATATTATATTTTTATCTGAAAGTTTATCAATTTCGTAATCGAATTGCTGTGAAAAATTATCCGTTAAGATCTCGACGTTTTTCGTCAATTTTTTTTTCAGAACTTTGATATTTGCTAGTCCAATTCATGAAGTCTGCAGACCGAATGATCCATTCGCGGGTACCCACCGGCACCGAGAGCCAACGACTGCACCAGCCGCTGGTTTGAAAAAGCTGGGACGATCATTGACTGTTCTTGCAGAGGAAGAAACAACCCCTCAAGGGCCACCCCATCGCCGAAGGAGCAAGAGACTCATGCATCAACGCACCATGAGCATAGAACCCGAGTACCTCCAGTTCTTCACACCATCAGGGGATGGTGATAAGAACCAGCAGACTGGAAGTACCACAAGGTGCTTTGTAACCACTGCTCCACCCCACGGCTTGACCCGCTCTCTCACCGAGAGGAGATCAAAGCCGATTCGACACGATCGAACTTTAAGGCGCAGCTTTACGGATGAGAGAACTGAATTTGGACCCCCGAGACGAATGAATCTTAATATGGAAACGTCCTTGTAACAAAACGCGCAATCAGTCTTCGTGGGAGGATAATTGAAGCAACGAAATCACGTATGGAAAAATTTCACTTGAAAACCGAGAGGTCTCCAATTAAATTTCTTGAAACTCTAAAAAGGCTTTCAGCTGTTGAGAATTTATTGAAATTACGAATTCTCATAGTGTCGACGGAACTTCTGCCTTTCACCAAAAATTTTTAGAGATATCCCAAACGTTCTTCGTTTGATTTTCTCCATAGGTGATAGGCTGTGAAGTGGTGAGAACGTGGTAATTTAATTAAATTATTCAACCACTGGTGTTACTGGAAATCCATAAAATTTATAACAGTGTAACTGTTTTCCTCCGAACAGTTTCAACGACAACGAGTGAAAATCCAATTTTTTGCCACTTCACTGCTGATATAACTTCTCCATAGCGTTAGAATCCTTCCTCATTTGATAGTTCTTCCTTAAGATTAACAAAACTCACGAGAGTCGCAAAATAAATGCCTTTTAAATCAAATTACGCACGATACGCGGTGCTGGAGGATCATTAAATTGGAGAGATAATCAGACAGAATTCGATCAATTATCAATTACTTTTGTAAATGAAAATCGATGAGAATTTAAATATCCAGTCTTGGAATTAAAAACTAGACGCAAAACAAATTCTGATTTTCCCCGAAAAATCAAGGATAATCCTGATAACTCATGATTTTTCCAAGACTATGAACTTTGGATGAAAAAAGTGAAATAATTTCGTTGAATTCTTTAAATCTTTAAATTTCGAGTAATAATTTCATTTAATGATTGAGAGCCGCGTATCATGCACTAGCTCAAGTATTAAATGATAAACGTAAGCGATAATGAAAGTTAACGACATTTATTACGAATATACATGTATATAAACAAAATTTGAATGGAGACGAGAGAGATACATAATTATATATTTGTTGTACATGTAATTTTAAACGCTTATACGTGTATTTTCGATCGATGAGTCAATCGAACTAGTTACGAATCATAAGTACATGTACCATAAGCACTCAACAGGATTAAACACGCGCAATGACGACTAAATGAATAATTCCGTAATTCCTACCGTCAATTTGATGCTTATGCTGGGTCAGATGCATACGAAGCCATTTAACGATATTGTTGTAATTTTTACTAGGGCTCTTCAAATATGTGATATATACGCTGAATTTTTAGTATAAATCGACTGGTAAACGTGCAATTTAAGGGAGTTCGTGGATTTAATCGGGAATTAGTCGGTGGAAGAAACCATAATAAATATTTATTTGGTTTTGCGCTTGAACAATGAAGTCTTTCCAAACTGCCAGAATAGTTATAAATATTAGAGTGAAGGGAGATGTGTCGTTAAATGTCGAGGGACTGAATTGCACTGGGCATTTAGTGGTCGAGTATTTCTGTTGTGCTATTTGGAATTATTGAAGTTTTAATTATCGAGGAGAGAGTGAGGAGTAGGAGATGGACTCGAACGATCTCGGTGAATTATTTTTGGAGGATTCCAGAAGCGGTGGATATTTTTTTAATGTCAGAACCTTTTCGTTAATTCTGGTTCATCAATTCAGGATCTGTGAGAGGTTTATCTCCCGCTCTGCATCGCTCTCCCATTCTGAGAAAAACTTATAGGAAAATTTATCCTGACATCCTGCAGTAGAAAATAAAGTACATTATAATACTATTGGGATATTTCATCGGAGTGATATAATTTACAGGAGAGTTATCGCATTTTTTATGAGGTGTCAGCGTGAAATTTTCTGGAGTCAATGCACCCCAGGGTAAATTGTACGATAAATTTTTCTTCACACCAGCGTGAATTAATTAAGGATGTTTATCCAAAGTCCCGAGGATTCCACCCACTGACACAGATTAATTATCATATTGTAGGAATAAAGTAGAGAAACTGGAGAATTTCGTAAGTATTTTTAGTGAACGAATTATGGTTTTGTAAATGAATTCTGTAAGAACGTGTATATAAGCGCATTATTTTATTTCGGTAGAATTGTGGCAATCACTTCAACAAATTGCAACTTTTTCAAAGATGGATAAACATTCTTAGGATTTTTTCAAAATCTAGTATATAATCCTTCCAGCCAATTGCATCAATAGCCCTCATTGACACGGTCTACGTCAGACAATCCACAAATTACGATTAATGAAGAAAAAAATTCGATGATTCAACGGATAGAATTTTTATAACCACGTAAGATCATTGCACAAACAAAATTAATTAAGAAACCTACGAAAATGATATTTAGTAATCGCATAAACTCATGCCGTCTTGAAAAAGTGCTCTTGTAATTAAAAAAAATGCAACAAAATGAATGGAGAAAATGATTTCGATTGGAGTTTGAGGTGGATAATTAGTTCGAGGTATTTACAGCGTTTTTAGGGGATAATTTGTAAGTGCTTCGAGAGTAATTCACTGGTCGCTCTTTGTTAACTGGGAGCAATGTGCATCTTGTACGTAAAAATGTTTAAATAATGAGGATTAAAACTGAGGAAAAGGAAATAGATGAAGGTATTCGCGGCGAGGGCCAAAGTAATTGTACTCATTTATAGTAATTTAACGTAATTGTGATTATTATACATAAACTGCATTATATTGCCGTACGAAATAAAGACAAATGGTTGATGGTTACAAATGATATGTGGATTAATTCAATGCATTGGTTTCCTGAAATCACGAAGCAATTTTATTCAGGCACACAGATTTTATTCATTTCGAAATTTAATTGGCTTTTAGGATCGAGCTCGATCTTTGACACTGAAAACATATGAAATAATTTTATAGAAAAACCTAAAATAACACCACAGGATGTACGGAGAAGATTCAGTAGGAAAGTGGAAAAACTAGGTGTGTCAACGCAACAACGAAATAGACACATATCTGCAGACATTTTTCCATTGTCACGATTTAAATATTTTATCACTTTACCACTGACGTGGAGGTCAGGTGCCACTTGGTGTTTACAGTCAACATTATTATTTTTTATTAATATTTTTGCTCCGTACTCTAACAGACAGATACTAAACATACATTATCGATGAGATCGTACACCGAATTCAGTGAAAAACATTGAAAATAAGTTGTGCTAAATCGCAGTTTCTTCCTTCAAATAAAATCCAATGAAAATCCTATCTAAG
This sequence comes from Fopius arisanus, assembly GCF_000806365.1. Classification (NCBI taxonomy): domain Eukaryota; kingdom Metazoa; phylum Arthropoda; class Insecta; order Hymenoptera; family Braconidae; genus Fopius; species Fopius arisanus. Next base: position 93,121 of record NW_011887850.1, read on the forward strand.
TGTTGTTTTGTAATAAATAAACTATTTCTCACGTTATTGTGTCTCATATATATTTTTTTTGTTTTTTTTTCGCTCTTTTGGGACTCCTTGAAAGCCGGACTAGGGAAAAACCTGTGAACATGGTCTCTGGCCAGGGGTTTATGTCGACAGACACTTCAGTCAATGGGTTAAGACGGATTATCCGTGAAACCAGGTCGTGTGTAGTAAACTCGGTAGTAAAGAGTTTTACTCCGCCATAGAGAGTATGAATTATCGAATTTCAGTAGGTAAACACCTTCACCTGGATATTGATGGCTACCTGCGTAAACTTCTTCTTGGGAGTCTCGTCGGAACACCTGGAATGTAAGAAAACACAATTCCAATTCATTAATTGAAATCAATTCACCGTCTTTATTAAAGCTAATCTTTGGTTTGAATTTAATCATAGCCTAGAATATTTTTCAATTTGTGTGCTGGAGTCAATGAAAAAACAGATCAACTCACAGGTACAATAACACTGATCTGCGGTGAACTAGGCTTCTCCTCCGGATTGCTTTCCCCATTGACACCAGTCTCAAGATCCTCACCAGCATAGTCATCCTCATCATCATCATCCTCAGACTCACTAATATGCACAGATACCTGATTGGTTTCAGGTTTGGACCACTCGAAGTAGACACCAAAGCCAATATCATATCCATCAGTGGCAAATTCCCAGAAGAGGAATGCCCCATCTTCATGGGTAGGCACCCTCACAGTGACAGTCTCCCCATGTCCCACCCTGATGACAGCATCTCCAGCTTCCCTCTTAATGGTATCCTTGAACTCATCAACACCCGGCCTAGTCCACATTTTGGGTGTCTCAATGGGTGGCCAATCAGGCTCCCCATCCGAGTCTTCCTCCTCCTCCTCATTATTCCCATTATTGGCATTGCTCTCCTTCTCCCCCTTTCCCTCCTTTCCCTCCTTCACCACCTCATTTCCCACCTCATCCCTCCCCTCAGACTTCTTCTCCTCCTCATCAGTCTCATCGATCTCCTTCTTCTCACTCTCAGCACTCTCTTCAATCATCAGACGATTCTGATGAAGCTGCTGCATATACCTGTGATAATGCTGCTCCTGCAGTTGTCTTATGAGCACTCCCTGTTGCTCTGGATTACCCGGGTACTGCTGTTCAGCATAAGCTTTGAACTGATGATAAGTCTGCTGATTGAGTGCCTCCTGTATCTGTCTCCTCTGGTGCTCCCTCTTCTGCTGCTCCTCCTCCTCCCGTTTTCTCTCCTCCTGGATCTCTCTCTCCCTCTTCTCCTCCTCGATCCTTTTCAATTTCTCCTCGTTTTTCCTACGCTCCTGCTCCTCGATGTTTCGCTTCTGAGCCTCGACTACCGTTCGAAACAGGGGACACAGTTTGTCCAGCAAAATAATGAACCCCTCCATCGCCTCCTCCCTCGTTATATCCCCCAAGTTCTGCCATGCCAATCGTCTGTCCTTACCGATTACGTCCAACACACCCAACTCCGGGGAATTTTCTGCTGTGCATTTGCCATGAGTCGCCTGCTGGGTAAACGCCACCAGTTTAAGCTTGTCCTCGTACGACAAATGCACTGCCTTACCCTCTTTCTCTGCAAATTCATTATTCAATAGTTTTATTCATTCCAGCTCGGGCTTCAGTTTTTTTTGCTACATCATTTCAAAAGTTCTGCAATGAAGTGGCAGAACAAAGCTTTTATGGAAATATCTCTGGAATTAAGGGAGATATTGAAATTTTTATAATAACTTTTTTCCCAGATCTCAATCAGCTCTACAAAAAAAGTTTTAATAAAAATTGAGCTACTCCTCATAGCCTCGGAGATATTCACGAAAAACTTACGGGGGAACTGAAGTAACTGACTACTTCACTACCGAATGTTAGCAATCACGTTTAGATTTTGTTATTTAACTTGGGAATTGTAATTATGGACAATTTTAGAAAATGTAAAGATTATATTTATAGATGATATGCTAGTTTGAGATGGGGAGGATATTTCTACAAATTCATTGTACATTTTTTAATACAGAGTCGTTTTTATCAAAGAACAAAATCTCGTTGTAGTGTCATTTGGGTTTTTCTGTGCTTGGAGATATTGATGAGTTGTGCATACTGATTCTCTGAATTATTTATTACCTGAGCAGCCCCCAATGTCAGAATAAAAACAAGGTGAAATATTATCGATATGTGTGGGGTAGCTCGACAAATGGTTATATTCTGCAACCATCGACTCACCTTTATAGAAATTCAGGGCTATTTTGTAGAGCTCTCGAGTCTCGAATCCAGAGAGATGTGGCTGAAAACCCACGGTTTCTACGATGGAGGTGGGTTTTATTGACAATTCCTGGGTGGACACTGATAATTTATCAATATCCTCGGTGACAGCCACCACATCTCCCTCGGTTGATGCCATTTATCCAGAATTATTCAATTGTCAGTGGTTTATGTTTATTTGTCACAGGCACTTTATTATGTTGATGTCTGGACGTCAACTGCATCTGATTGAGGTGGGCATTTTGGAAGCAAGTGGGTCACTCTATCTTCATACGTGGCGGAAGGATAAGATTCACTTTTCATCCGTTGATACAAGAAGACTCATCAGCTGCAAGTGACTTACCAGAAGCGATGAGTCTCCTTTCGTCGATAACACAGGTCACCTCCTCAAAAAATGACAATCTCTCCAATGCTCGTATTTAAAATTCAATTTCCTTCGCACTGACTCAAAAAATGTCTACAAATGAACAATTAATTAATCACTCCGTCATTAATAATAATTAATCATCAATTAATAAAATTGAATTGCACCAGAGCGAGGCACTTAGACAGTCAGTTAAAAGAAAATTGAAGACTTGAATTTTAAAAAGTAAAAACGAATTCATTTTTTTTTTTTTTTGGTTCAATATTTTTTAATTTGTCGGCAAATATTTACCGCTGACATTTAAAAAACCGGAGTTTTTATTTTATTTTTATCGTTACCGATGTCAAGGCGATTGGGTGAATAGAAATGTACCGAAAAAAATTGATTATCGTGGAGGACTGATAATCTCGCTGATAGGTTCCAACTGATTAGGGCCACATGTCGATGTCACTGGTGCGGGTCTACTGTGCATTTATAGTCTTTGGGATTCTCACGTGAATGTAGAGGTTTTGAATATGAAGGACTGAGAGATTGTAGTCAACCGTTATCGATTTGACATAAAGGCTGAATATGCGTTGGGAGGAATGATATGAGCGAGGACTTTTTATTTCTCTCGTTGAATTTCAAGAACTGGGCCATCACGATGGAGTGATGATTGATTTTTATATCGGCGAGATCTTAGTCGTCGGACTGAGTGGCCGATCTCCAATCTTTTTATTTAGAAATTCAGAGGATCGGGGCATTTTTTTACGGGGGACTCGAGATCTCGCGGTTTTTCACGGGTTTTCCACGATTTCCTCTGATTTTTTGGAAATCGTGGCCGAGGGTATGGGAACACGAGAATTATCTACTGGAAAAGTACTTTAGTTTAAGCCCCGAACACTTCATGTCGAGGGTTTTTGAGTGTAATTGACGAATCGGATAGTTAACCAATCGAAATCGGTTTTCGTCATTAGTCATTATCAATTTGAAATTGATTGATTCATTTGCTGTCTGTACGGGGAGAATCAAGACCTCAAGGGCAGAATTTATTTTATAATTCATAATCGCACGAAAAAAATTCCAATGATTTCAGAAAGGAGTAAAGGGTTACAGTAAACAGTATTTTATTTTCTGAATAAATTTTTGAGTGATATCTCCGAATCGCGGAGTGATAGCGACATTTTTTTCAGGGCTAACTCATTATTTTTTACTCAGTAACTGAATTGAAGAGTAATTAAGACCAACTGATGGAAGAGTGAAATTTATTTTTATGACTGACGAATATTTCTGCAGATAATGACGTCCAAATTCCACATAGGCGAAATTTTGAATTAGAAATCGACAGATCGGTAGTCGAAACTAATCTCTATGGGGATGTTATCATTATCTGATAACGTTACCTCAGCGCCTATCTGGTGTCCATATTTTCGATAGAATATATAACTGGTAAATGTATAATCAGGACAGTCAGTGATACTCCGGGTGCGTGTTGAGTTTCAATGTCACTGTACATCGATTAAATTTTCACTTTTGGAGTTACTAGAAGGATTAAAAACGGGGGAGAAAAATTACTCCGATGATTGGTGGCAATAATTTTCAATATATCGGTGAAAATCAGGCTAAACTCCAGAGGATGGCGATGGGTTACGATGACTACTATGACTCCTCCTGGCACCTGATCCCACCTGATTACGTTTCCAACGAGGATGACTACAGGTGAGCTCTCCTCAGTAATTACTCGAAAACGGGGGACTGTGAAAAATTTGCCGGATGTTACATGCGTGTGGGGTGGATTTGTAATTCACCAGAGAGTGGTACGCCTTGTTACACTACTCGAAATATCCAGGGAGTTCCTCTCACCACCTGTTCGGTTTCCACGTTTAAATTCCGCTTGATCGCCTCCCATTTGCTCATCGAGTGTCTAACCTCTGCCGATCATATTGCAATAAAATTAAATAATCAAAGTGGATTTTTTAAGAGGCCATTTCCACAGGCCTCCCTAGGATTCCCTATTCCCCAGATTATCATCAGTAACTATTTTTGCTAAGTTAATGTGGGGAGAGAAAAAGTTTAAAATTACTAGTTGAAATAATTACTTTTCTCTGTGCTCTGAAAAATTTATTAAAAATCACTCACGACTCGCTCGTGTATTTTTGAATTATATCATTATTTATTTATAATTATGTTTTTTTTGTAGGAATTTTTATTATATATATTCTTCATGAATTTTTCCATGAGGGTAATGGGAAATCTGGAATTAAAAAATTGTTTAAAAAAATCAATTGAATAATATTGAATATATTTCTGTGAACGCAATGACAAAACATTGAACTTGAATTTTTCCATTTGCACAACGAAAATAAAAATAAAAAATTCCCGAGGACCATAGAAGCTGCTCCATTGTCCACCCTCCACTCGCAGCCGGCATTCTCCGAGAAAAAAACCTGTGGCTATTTTGAAATAACTTCTTAAACGCTTCTTAAACGTCGAAGGAGCCAAAGCCGTTGACGTCGACAACGGCAAACTAGCCGTACAAAGTTTGGGTCACGTTTTGACCCCATAGAACGTGAAGTGCAAGGTTAGACAGAGAGATTCTTTCATTCAAGGAAAAAAAAAAAACTACCGCTGCCCAAAGAGGCCCTCAAGAGTCCCCGTGGTGGATTCTACTACGTAGTACTACGGAACTTACTACGTTCATTCACTGGCCCACCCTCGGGCCCATTGTCCAACTTCATGAATGAACCGGAGGACTTCCAATACTCAAACTACGATTTTTCTCACAATCTGTTATGTGACGTCCTCTCCAACGTTTGCCTTCGCTTTTTTCATTTTTCTTCTTCAAATAATTTTTTTCGTTTTCGCGGACGTTCGAACGTGATATCGTATCTCCAGTGATACAACACGTTGAAAAAGTTGAAGAATCGACGATTAGAAACACGTGGAAATTCATTGGAAAAGTGTTTATCGAAAATGAGAGCGAATATTGATAATCAAAATAAATTTTCACAAACATTTTATTATTATTGTTTATAAATCTCCAATTAGATCTGTTCGTAATTTATTTTTGCGAGAATAGGAAGCCACGAATACCCTAAATATTAAAAATAACCATGACTTCCGGTATTTATATTCACTATTTTTCCCTGTAGAGAAAAATCGTAAGAGTGTGAGGAAAACTTTTTGATTCCAGGAATGAAACACGATTAACTGATATTTTATTCCGTATGTAGTCAATGATGCATTCATAAATTGTAAATTCATAAATCCGGCTGTCTGGAGGGGAAAAAATAATGAATGGAGCGTCGAGTGCTGGTAGAATGCTGCAGGTACCAGTCGGACAGGTATGAATGGGAATGCACTCAAGTGGTTTTTGGTGGAAACCTGGAAAATTTTGGGAAATGTGTGCGCGGGCACGTTTCGGCAATAAATGGAATAAAGTTGGACCTGCTGGTTTAAACTTGAAGAACATAGGTACCAGTATCTCAGGTGGTGGTCGTCCTCATCCTCAATCCGCCCTCCCCTCCTCCACAAATGTCGCCCCGAATTACCCCTGGGACCTGTGACCCTTGGAGAACCAAAGGCCGACAGGTACTCGTATTGTCATGTTAATGGGGGTGGAAATAGTCGTTGAAATAACTCGTAAATGGGTGAACGTCCATTCTTTCTAGGCACGTTTTCCAGATTGGATGGATTCGATGGACTCTGCACACCTGAGGACACCCCTCATTCACCTCTCTCCCTCAATTTACTATTTCTCCACTGTGAACAGTATTTCGAGTGCAAGTACTTCTGAGGGCACTTCATCATTTATTGGGGGGGCAACGACCATCGCCACCCACCTGTCAATTAGCCCTCTCAAATCGCATTTTATTATTCGGATATTTATGGGTGGAATTTACTCGAAACGAAAATCACATGGAGTCCACTCTTCATTCACTCTTCAAAATCTCTCTCATCACTATTTAAAATCAGTCTCTGATTTTTCTGAGATGCACAACATCCAAAATTGACAGTTGGTTGATAGAAAATTTTATTTTGACAAAAATTCAGTTTTCAGGGAAAAATTGATGGATCAGTTCCCCAGGTTGAGGGTAAAAATGTCTTTTTTTTTTCAGTTTATCATTTTCTCATTTTTTCACTTTCGACGTCTCGAAGTGTTTCGATGTGATGGACGAGGGATCGAAAACTTGTAAGACCAGAATAAAAAATGGCGTTAAAATGGGGATTGGGTTTGCAACACTGTGAAAAACTTGGATGTCCCTATCGCGAGTCTTAAAACAATGAGACACAGACAAATTGGGTTGCGTGCTGGAAACGAGTTGGCACAGCTATCGCCAAACAGTCGTGGGAGCTGGACAAATGTTGGCTCGATTGCTGCGAATCCCTTTCTAGTTTATTCCTCTCTCTTTCTTGGTTTAACGTTGGTACCACCCTCAGTGCTTTCACCCTCTAGGCCAGGGCGGCGCTCCGCGGCGTCAAGACACCAGGGATGGAGGGCCAAGCCTCGAGCAACTTCAACACGACCAAAAAACTACCCAAGAAAGTTGAATTTCGCCTCTTTTATGAGTTGAACCTGATTCTAACCCGATTATATGTCGCGTCTCTTCCAACGAAAGGGTAAGAGTACACGATTTCTGATACTCGATCCTAAGTTTGCGTGATGGTGACTCCTCCTTGTCACTATCTTATTCCATTTGGCTTCTAGTACTGTTACCACTGGTTGGAGGCACGATTTAGAGTGTCTCCTGAAGCCCACGCTATTCCAATCTTTTAATTCTCAATCACCACCAAAATTATGTCATAAAAATTACCATGAAAACGCCGTTAACATTTTTTTTTCAAACGTAAAGCGCATGTAGTCGCTGAAAATTAATATTGGATCAATAAACTGGGCAAAAAATAATCTGTGATTAATTCTTCTATTGATTGACAATTATGAATATTTATAAAATAAGGAAAATAAGAATTCCTCAAGTAGAAATCAATTCGAATCTCAAATCTCAAAACTTCGAGTGACGTGAGAAAAATTAATTTTTCGTCGGTTTCTTGCAAAAATTATTATGGAAAATTCTATAATAATATTTTTTCTATAATTATGTTGCATTCGTGATTTTTGTGATTTAATGGGAAGAAATATGATAATTGTCATGGCGTGTTACGAAAATAAAGTAAAAAGTTCCGGGGCCCCTCCATCTCCATCTGCTTTTTTTTTTTTAGTGAGGGTTGACTCAAACTCGATTTTTGAGGCGCTGAAAAAATAGTAAAAATCGGAAAACGCTGGAGGAGAACAATTTAAAGGTGGAGGTCAAGATTTAGTCGGGGGAATGAGAAATCCTGGACTATATGACTACCAGTCGAGTACAATGGGACCCTAATACGCCCCTTTCCGTACTTTTTGACTTTTATACAGGAGAATGGAGGGGAGGAAGAGTGAGGATAACAATGGCCCCACGGGATAACCGGAAATGCCGGTACGAAACTTTTTCACCTTCTTGATGCTATGAAATTGGGGCTAAACGATTGAAGAACTATCGTAACTTCTCAATGGGGATAATAAAAATTCTTGTTCACTTCGCGGTGAATAAAACGAAAAGGCAATCGAAAATGAAAAAAAAAAATGAAGGTGTGAAAAAGACGAGGAGATTGAAATTAATATTCATGAATTATTTATTCGATTCTCTGACGATGGATTCTAAAAAAAATATTTAAATATTTAAATAAAAAAAAATGAGCAATTGGTTGGCACTTGAAAATATATTCAAAACAAATATTTTCATAATCCTTGAATTTCGCTTCGCGAATGCAAAAAGAAAATGGAAATTATTGTTATTATTATTATTCATTTACATTTACGATTTCTTAATTGAAGAATGAATAATTGTCAATTTTCCCGAAAATATATTTTTCCATAAACCCATTCTCAAACTCGTTCCACGAACCGAAAAAAATAATGGGAAAACTTTTTTCATAACCAAAGAATTTTCCAATTAACCTCCTAATTCCTGAGGGAAAAAAAATCTCGGTACAGTACATCCATAAAAAAGAGGTACGAAAGTGCGGTGTTAATGCTCTTTCGCATTAACACTCGACATAAAGTGTGTCGTGGAGAACCGGGTAAAAAGCCCTTGATCGATGGTGAGCGCTGATTGGTGTAAATCCCCTCCAGGCAATCGCAGCCCCTGTAGAGCCGCCCCTTCGGGACTCCACCCCTCGGTAAAATAACCGATGCAATTCACCCCCGAGTGAGGGCTCCAAACTGGAAGAAATTTCGTAAGTGACCGATTTCCCTCGGCGAGGAGCAGAGGGTGGGAAAAACCCGCCCCTGGAGTGGAACCCGCCCCCCCAGCACTCGAGGGGTTCTCGAAGACCAGATCGGAACGATGGAAGGGACACACTAGCCGTCAAGTGCTCGTCGAGGACACTCGAAAAACTACAAGACGAGTCCTCAACTTATCGTGAGTGAAAAAAAAAAAAAACACATTGAATTCGACAATCACGTAATCCTCGAAGGATTTTTCTTCGACTTCCTGGTGAATCTTTTGAATCGCTCCAACTGGCTTCGAATAAACATTCGATTTTTTTTTTATTAATTCACATTTGAAACTCAGAATAAGTGGAATTTGTGCTGTGAATGGGTCCTAGTGAATTTTTGGGACGTGATTTTAGTGGATTCAATTGCTAGTGGGAATTTTTTATTGGTGGATTATGTATTGACAGTGTTGAAGGGATTAATCAGTGGACAATGGAGGATAAGAGCAAAATTCTTCCTTGGTCCCTCTTGACTTATCCACCTAATCTCCAGTATCATGTTTGGTGCAGTCAATTACTGAATGCAAGGTAATGGATTGAGATGGCTCCCGTCGAAAAACTCTTCGGCCTTATTTGAAAACAATTCTTACATTTAATTTAATAATTTCCGACCTGAGAGTGGTTTCATTCGGTGTTAAAAATTACCGGCGAAAATTTACTGTAGATACCTTGGAAAATTTTATCTTCTAGTTATTTTTAATTCAACATCCTTTTCTGTTCTTTTAATAAATAAAATCCTTGGACCCCGTTAATTTCAGTTCATTTGTCCATGAAAAATCCATTGTTTTGTTTATAAACCACATACTGGAATTTACAATTGAGTTAATTAAAAATCCAAGCAAATTATAATTTATCAGAGCATCCAGAATAAAAAACATGTTCAAAAATCAAATAAAAATTGTGAAGTTAATCAAATTAATTCCCTAAAATTCCGTGAAACTCGAAATTCCATGATTTTCCAACCAAAATGAAAACCGCGGTTCCTCCCAAAAGTGACTCCTCAACTGGGGGCAAAATAAAAATTATTCCAAAACCGAAGAACCAATAGAATAAAAAAATCCGTTGATCCCCGATGCCTGCGGTGATTTCGATGCCTACAAATAATCTTACGAGATAAATTCCCACGTTCGTCGGAAGGAAACCGCGTAATTAACTTAAAAATTATTGACCTAGAGCTATTGACCCACGAGTTAGCACCCAAGACTCCCAGGAATCCCATTTTACACCGAAAATCTCCAAATGTTTTGATACATTGCCCTACGTGTCCCGATAATAGATCGCCGGGCTTACAATTCCACGGAGCATCACTACATCCTGGATTTGCTGGTTCCGGATGCTTTCCTTCAATCTCGGCAGGTTCATTCTTACCTGGACAATAGAAATGTCCTGCGGGTGGTCCCAACAACCCGTCGTCCGGAGGAAAATGAAAACTCGACCGGTTTTAATCGGTTTTCCAAAAGCCACTTGCGCGAGTCGATGGCTTCCCGACTATTTCCCCTCACAAACTCAGACCCATTCCATTCAACCGTTTAAGCAGTCTTAATTAATCTCCATTCATTCTTGTTTACTTTGCAGACTGCTGGAGACCATGAAAATGCCAGTGGCAACCAGAACTAGCTCGGGATTCAATATTAATGACATTCTCCAGCTGAATGAGGCCAAACCACCAGCACCGGAGGACAGCAATGGTGAGCATCATCCCATTTTAATTGAATACATCAATAAAACTAATTAATATGATCAAAATTATTTTAATAACCCATTTTCTCGATATTGATACGCTTTTTTTTTTTGGAAAATATTGATATTGAACTCACCCGGGTAAATAATTGTAATCAAAATTTTTTAAAATAATTTTCTAGAAATTTTTGCGAATATAATTTTTTCTTTTCATTATACTGTTGTTTTCTTACTTTTTTAATTTTTCAATATTCTTAGAAAATACCCTAGCTAACTTATGAAAAAAAAATTTGGAAAAAATATTGCGATTACAATTTTTTTTTACCCAGGCATCCAATTAATTCCTCTTTCTCTAAAAATTCGTTCGTTAAATTTTCTCTCCTCGAACCTCTCAAAGATTCGAGAGTGAATTTAGAATGAAATAGTCTCTAGGCTATCGGAAGAATTTTCTCATTTTTTCCAATTTTTTCCTTCGGCACTGAAAAATTATTTAATTACGCGAAAAACGCGAAACTAAAACGTCTCCCCATTGTTTGTAAATCCCCAGGAACCCCGACAACTCTACCATCCCCAAGTGAACTGCCGTCGGCATACCAGCAATTCCTGGAGCACACCTCAGCAATTCTCCCTGGTCTGCACAGTAACCTCCGAGGAAGTCTGCCGCCGCCTCCACCACCGCCACCCCCAGGACTACCACCACCAGGTCTCCTAGGCTGGCCGACGGGTCCGATTCTGCCTGTATCAATGCCACAGACTCTCGCCGAAATGACCGGTAAGTCAACCCCCGAGGAATCCTCCAAAGCAATCACAACCCCTCGGAATCCCTCTCAAAATATCCGACTTATAGCTTGTCCGTTCAGAATAAACTCTCGATATTGAGACCCATAAACGAAACACGGTTATAAACCCAAGCCCCACACAGATCTGAGAAACCCTTATTTATTTAACACCCTACAATTGGTTCGCTCCTCGCCTAAGCAGGATCTAATGGTCCTATAAAAGCCCTCCACCATCCTCGATGGACGATTGGCTCATCGACGAGACAGATGTCACCCCTGGGACAGATGCAAACCATCCACAAGATGTATATACCGAAATGCTTTTCATTCTTCCCCTCTACCATTATGAATTGAAATTGTCACGCCCAAAATTCACATTGTGGTTGGTATAGCGGGGTGTTGTGTAGTTGTACCTTCGCATCTAGTAGTTGGTATGTAATAGGGGCTGGACATCAGGGATCTATTATATAACCACCATTTCTCTCCTTCCCATTGGTATTCAAGGATATTCGATCATTCGAAATCGTCAGGTATAGAGATTCAATGGAAAAGTAGAATCAAATTGATCCTTTTATGGTGGAGAACCTGATGATGTCATTCAGTTACATTCACATTTGAATTTAAATCGGGGGCTAATCCGTTAGGAAAACAATCGGTGTATTTTTGTAGCGCGAATCGTATCGCTGGCTAATTGAAATCACAGGATGGGGTGTCTAATCTCCCGTGAAAATGATATGGTTGATCTCGTGGGGTGCCACCAAGATGCATACGGGCGGACAACGGGGCTCAGGCCATATTTCACACCCTTCAGTTCTTATGTCCATCCTCCCCCCCCCCCATCATCCCCCTTTTCGTATATCTCCTGCGATACAATGGAATATTGTGGAGTTATGTGATCAACTCTGTTATGCGAGCGTTTCGGTTTTTTCTTCATGATTTTCTTTGGAGCTGATAAAATGATACAGCTTTATGGGGATTTTATGTGCAGTGTCGATCAGAGAGAGCTCCCCACGTGTTTCACTGGATCTTTGTGTCCGTGGAATCCTCAATCCCTGAATAAGTGCAATAAGGAAGAAATTTCTGATTGTTACAGTTCACCAACAACAACAGAGCCAGCAACAGCAGCCGGACTCGACGAGTCCAACAATTTCCGACTTGTCATTCCCCTCTCACCAAGACAATGGCAATGAATCATCGAAAGACGAGGAGCAGGACTTCGAGGAGATGGAGGAGCATCAGTTGGATGACAGGAATGATGAGAACGACAAGCGATCGCATGACCCCAACGATTCGTCTCACTGTAGCAAGAAGCAGAGGAAACGTCGGGTGTTATTTTCAAAAGCCCAGACTTATGAGTTGGAGAGACGATTCAGACAGCAGAGGTATCTTAGTGCACCGGAGAGGGAGCATTTGGCTTCTATCATCTGTTTGACACCGACACAGGTGAAGATTTGGTTTCAGAATCACAGGTACAAGACGAAACGCGCACAGAATGAGAGGGTGGAGGCTGGTGGCAGTGGATGCTCACCGAGAAGAGTTGCTGTTCCGGTTCTGGTGAGGGATGGAAAACCATGCCCATCAAAATTAATTGACTCTGGTTATCCCAGTGGTGCTGGACAGGTATCCATGGGTGCGCCATACATGCAGAAACCTTACTGGTGGTGAAAATCAGTTCTCATCATCTGTTTTTATCAGAGATACTATCACAATTTGTGCAAGTGAACGTTGGAGAGTCATCTGTGACATAAGTATTGTATTTGTAATATCATTCAGATTATCTGTCCCGGCACACCGCAATTTCATGACGACTTGTGTAATTGCGTTATCGCCTTGGTAGGACAAGGACGGCACAATTTTTATATCTCGCTGATAATTCGGAGATTGAGCTACTTTTTTTTTTTCTCGTCTACTGGGGAACACGTGTATGGAATCACGAAAAAAAATTTTGACAACCTCTGGGGGTCACACAATGGGACAAATCCAAGTGAAATTCAAATTATATCATGCGAAATTGCGATGGGTGATCAGTCGAAATATTAGGTTTAGGATGATCGAAAAGTGGGACTTATCGATCCAGAGTTTTATGGTGATGTTCGCAATTCTCGTTAACTTATATCACGATAAGTATTTATTGTAGCAGGTTGTATATATGTACATTATGTATGATAATAGTGAAATATAATATATAACCGCAGGATGCGTATGTATGAAGGAATTATGCATTCTGATTTTTTCTTTTGGTGGAATTACTAAGTCGAGAGTACAGTCCAATAATCCTGATCCTCTCCAATAATTTCTCGAGTCCTGATTAATCAGAAAATTTATAAAGTTATTAAATAACTCCGTGATTCACAAATCCTCTTGGAAAAATATTTCCTGAACTTTTATATATTTTACATATTTTTATATATTTATTATATATTAAAATTATTTGGAAATTATTTTGGGGACGCGTTTTGTTTTTGGAGATGAAAAATATTTAGCCCTGGGGATTCGGTGAATCCTCCCTCAGGGCAACGACGGAAGTCGGGCTCTGCTCGAGTGACAGGTTTCCGGTTTCCGTTTCGGAAGGCCGCCATCTTGTTACCGGTTTAGATTTCCCGGTTGTCTGGCGTCCTCTGGCTTTTTTCCATTGTTTAATTTCGAGTTGATCAGCACTGCCAGGGCAATTCTAATAATGATAAAAGGCGAGGGCTTTTTTACTGGACTGTTTTTGACCCCCGAATAACCCTAGCTGGTTATTTCTCGAGGAAGGGCGGAGATGACGCAGCGGAGTAAATGGAGTGGACAGCGGCCAGCATATGTTTCGCTTCGTAATAGTATTGGAAGAAAAAAAAAGGATAATATGGAATATTCGATGGTCGTGCGAAATGTCTGTGCGACGGACCGGAAGCCGACTGATAACATTCAGTTCGGGGATGATTTATATGGACTGCGCTATCTTGATTCGGACTCTGACTAGTTTCTTAGAGGAAAAATTGAAATATATCTACGAAAATTTATCCTGATGCATTCCCTCGAATAGCAATTGCAGAAAAAATTTTTGCTCCGAAAATATTTTGTTCTGAAAAAATATATTTACCATTTCCAAGTAATTTTATTTCAATTTCAAATGTTTTTTGAGAGTGTAGGGCAATCGTAAATTGATATAAAAAATTGATGAACTGTCAATTATAAAAAATGAAAGGCTAGTCCCTTTTTTGTTGGCGTTGTTTTTTTGAATTTGCGGGTTGCTTGTAAAAAATTTGAAAAAAATTGTTATGAAGATGATGAGAGGGCCCGTTGGGTATCGATTTCCATTGGTCATTCTATTCTTATACCCTCGAGAGGAAACTAGACTTGGAGACAACAACTAAAGGATACTAAAAAAGTCAGTGTCTCGAGCAGGAGTTTTACCCAAATCAATACAACAGGAAAACAAATTGATAGTTTGTCGAGCAACGGGACGTCCCCTAATATTTCCGAATGTAATCGAGGGGGTGTACCGTTGTCCTCACTATATCCAGGATCAGCTATAGTTGGACACAAGAGTTGGGAAGAGTGGAGGATAGTGAAAGAAGGCGAGGGTAAAAAATTCTTGAAAAAAAAAAAAGTTGGACAATGCAGTTACGTCCGGGGGTGTTTTATTGGCTGGTTTCCGCTATGGGGTGGAAATCCCAGGCGATGTTGGATAAAGGAATGGGGATATGCTAGGTGTACGCCTGGACGATTGGAGCTGGAAAGTTTTGTAGAAGTCCTTCCGCTGGATGAAAAACCCTTCAGTGGACACTAACGTCCGTTTTTACCCTCAAAGCATCAATTCCCAGAAAAAAAAATGAATTGAATTAACATCCCCAATTCTTCAGTGGTAAACACAAATATTCCGACGAATCTAATATATTGTTATGGATTTTATTTGCCGGGTAAAAAAAAATTGTAATCGGAACATTTTTTCAAATTATAAAAACAAATTTTCCGAAACAAATTTTTGAGAAATTTCTCAAAACATTTCCCAGAAATACAATTATTTTGTTTCCCGATTATTAAAAAAAAAAAAAATTTCTGAAAAGTTTTCCAGAAATTTTTGGAAAATTTGGAAAAAAATATTTCGATTACATTTTTTTTTATCCGAGTCATTAAATTGTTTTCTCGTATCTCGATACTATGATTTTTATTTCCCAGAATGTTATGAAAATTGTGAGAAAGAATTGATCAATTTCTGATTACAAAAATCTATAACCCGATATAAATTTGAATGGAAAGGTCGTGCGAAATAGTTGGGTTGTCCATTCTCAGTTGTCCTAATTACGGCTGCTCACCTGATGAGGAAAGAAGATAGCAGGCGTTAAAAGGTTCCACTCTATTGTTCGTCAATTGCTGGCAATACAAGCCGGAAGTTGAAGGTTTTTGAAAGGAGAGTGCTGGGGGTGGATCGCGGCCTCGTGGCACATCACGGGGGATGATTTCAGGGTGGTGCAGTCACGCGACCGGAAGGAGCTGCCTAATTGATATCGATCAGAACAAAACCTGAACTCCAGTGCGTGCCTGTCTTAGCGCCTCTTCAACCAATTTCTTTTATTCCACGAGGCAATATTTAATTACTTTTATTCTCATTTCAGTCCTAATGCCCCCGAGTTGCCGATTGTCTCAAAATTTTTATTTTAAACGTTCACTAAATTTCTTGTTTTTCATGGTAATTCGAAGAAATAGCATTTCGCGGGGGGAATTAGCATTTTTCAATTAATTAAAAGCCTCAATTATCGATTCATCATTAAATTCATGGAAATAATTGATTATTTAAGTATTTAATTGATTCGTTGATGAAGAAATTGCAATTGCTCTACTCTGAGAAAAAAAATCGTTCTGTCGAATGAATTTGCTTCTGCTGCGTAAATTTATGTGATTTAATTTATTATTCGGATAAAATTAATTTTATTTCTCACAGCGGGTTTTCGAATTCTCCATAAATGTCGGTGAAAACTGGGAAGAGTTAAAAATGGGGGTGAGGCTGGAGGGGAAGAGGGAGATGATGGAAGAGGAGAAAAATGGAGAAGGTAGTGATGGAGAGACGGAAACGCCCGGGGATTTTGGAGGCATCGACGAGAGTCGGTTCACCGCGGTGAAAAAAATCGTGTGATTAATCAAAGCGAAAATTCCAACTACCACAACTGCAAAATCCTCGGCAGAGAACATATTCCTCGGTAAGAATAGATAGTTTCCGGTTCCGTTCTGCTTTATGGTACGTTGCGGCTCAGCGATGTATTAAGATTGCTTAATCGATAGAGGAACCAACGGAAAACTAATTCGTTTTTCATTTCTGAGTTGTCTCAATTCTTCATTTCATAATTCTCCAAGCTTATTTATCGTCGCCGAACAAAAAGGGGTGACTCTCCGAGAATTATCTTTTATTTCACGATTTAATTTTTATTTTTAATCCCAAAAATCAGGAATTTCGTAACTGAAAATTGTAAAGAACTCAGAAAATTCCTTCTGGAAATTTTCACAAGATTTGTTGAAAAATTTTTAAAAAATGTGTGTCGGAAAATTTTTTTAATAATTTCCTAGATATTTTTGCGAATATAATTTTTTCTTTTAATTATACTGTTGTTTTCTTACTTTTTCAATTTTCGAAAAATTTTTCAAAACCTTTAAAAATAAAATTGTTCCGTTCCGATTTTTTATTGTTTCATAAAAAAAAATTCTGAAAAGTTTTCTAGAAATTTTTTGAAAATTTCAAAAAAATTTTGATTACAATTTTTTTATCCGTGTAATTATAAATGGTAAATGAATATTAATTTATCGTCCATGTCCTGGAATTTTATTCTATCCTATTCCAGTGTAACCCATAAATCGCCCCAAAAGCTGCAGTAAAATGAGAACAGAATTATTTGAGTCTATTCCACGATTAATCTCAATAGAGTAAGATCGAATGGCGAGCGAAATCAAAGCTCAAAATTGTCGAAAATTCCGTGTAAACGGCAGGATCATGGTAAAAGCGTGTCAGTGAGTAAACAATGAAGGGGAGTACAAGCCCGGGAAATGCGTGGGTTTTGATCGGTTAACGATAACGATAAGTCAATGCCGAACAGGCTAATTTAGACGTTGGAGGCACGTGTGAAAAAGCCCCACAGGCCCATCACACCCTGCCAGTGGGTATTCAACAACCTCCGAGGCACTTAATAATTTTTCCCACCCTCGCATTCACTACCTCCTCTTTCTCTTCGATATAAAACCGTGACAATGGGCACGACAGTTTGAACGCTGCACGCGCGTCATCCATTAGCCGATGCTCCCATTGATAAAGGGGAGGTTCTCCTTGCTTTGCATACTGCACATATTGCAATTGCTGGGGAAAATTATTTTTCATTGCTGGAATTTACTGAGGATAAAATACCCATGGTTTTTTTTGCCCATTTTCCCACAGGATTCACAGGAGTCACAACCGAAAGGAAAGGTAAAACGATATCGACGATTTTGATTGCCAGTGAGTTTTTCGAAAAATCTACGGAATTAAGGGAAATCGCGAAAATTTTGTCGGAATCTTTTTTGGAGAGCTCATTGAGGACTACGAAAAAGGGTATTATAATCATTTCGATATCTCCCTTAATCCTTAAATAAAAAAATAAGAAATATCTCTCACAGCCGATTGATTAGAAATGTGTGAGAGCAAATGAATTAAGATCCAAAAAAATTCACTTCCTGGGAATAAAGAATTGAAAAGCCCAGATATTTACCCAGTGCAGTATGTTTTCCACCAAGGACCTCATTGTACCACAAACCAGCCAGGATTATCCCTGGATTTGTCTCCCAGTTGGTCATGGTTTGGTGTTTGAAGGAAACACATCAGTTGTCCTCGAGGCGTTGGTGCGAGTTGTATTCGATTATTCGCTCAATTTCCCTCGAAATATTTCTCCCAACACTGAAAATATCCAGTTGATGTACATTGTGTACACTCTGGGCTTGAAAGATCCTTTTTTTTTCAGAAAGCAGCCAACAATGCTGGGTGCGACGTGGCGTCGCTAAGCTCGTTAAACGCCAGCCTTCAACCAATTTCTCCCCAGTGATCCACCTTTTTGGTTAAATTGTGGTAAATATCCCTCGATAAATGCCCCACAAAATCCTGAATCACACTCCCAGAAGCAGTATCTATTTCTCCATTTTATCAGACAGCAAGAAAAAAAATTATAGTACCATAATAATTATTTTATAATAATTATTTTATATTTTTCAGAAATTCACATGAACTGGAAAATTTCATTGAATTTTCGCGACAACTGAAATTTTCCTCTTTAATTCAATTCAGTGTCACTGCCCTGACAATTAGTCATCAGGAAATTTTATTTCTCATTAGAGTCCACTGAGGTATTTATAAAACAATTTCGCGGGGATTATTTTTGGGGCGGTGATAGCATGCACGATGCTGATGTTTAATACCAAAAATAGATTATTATGTAATTTTCACTTGAGAAACAGACGCATTAATATTTCCGGATACTCGAGCGTTGGAAATGGTTCGATGATGAGTGGTAGATCCAGAGGATTGAACTCTGGATGATGGAGAGTCAAATACTCAAGGAATTTTATTCATACCCAAAAATTATAATCAATTGAATCTAATACAAATTCCTTTTATTTGTTAATGCAATGATGCCGAAAAAATTCTGATGAATCATTTTCATATTTTTCATCGCCCGTAGACCCAGAAATAGAGAATTACCAGAATACTCAAATAATTTGACTGACGCGTAATTTCCCGCGACTTTAATAATTTATTTCGTTAAAAAATTTCACTTCAAATCATTTATCATTTTTTACTTGAAATTAAATTTGTAACAACGATGTATTATCCCTCTAAGTCAGATTAAAATTCCCTGCCGCAGAAATTACAATTCCCTCAGGAAATTATTGAACATTCCAAATAATCGAGGAATTGTCGCGTGGCGAATGATCTGAAGCTCATAGACACGATTGGCAACAAAAGCTGGTGGCGATTAATTATGAGTTATATTGGAGTGGGATCCCGAGGCAGAAATGCTATTACGAAAGCATCCGGTAACACAAGCCAGCACTTAAATCCAATCGGGCTGACGTAGTGAGCTCTACGTTTCCATTACCTACGTCACGAGTCAATACATTATTTCGCATTCATCCGTCGCCCACTCGCGAGATCTATTCCGAGATTTTTCCCTAGCCGATGAGGAATGGAAAAAAAAGGCTTGCTGCGTAATTAGAGAAGGGAGTTGGTGTGAGGATTGGAGAGGTTGGACCAGGAGTATTCTATCGACCACAGCTGAAAGGCCACGCCTTTGCCCAGGTGCCCCAGGAGGGGTTGACCTCACTGAGTCGATGCCGACGGTATAACTTCCAGCTTCCTTCCCCCCTGCCTCATCGAGGGTGAAAAATCATTCTCCGGGATTCTTTGATCAACATTGTGGCCTCTAAATAATCCACTCTGCCAGCCCAGCTTAACCACCAGAGATTGTCTTTAATAGAATTACACATTTTCTTCCTGTAATACGGAAAGTCATTTGAATTTTCAATTACATCAGTTTGAATTTAATTTCAATTAACGGGCACTGAATTTCTTACGTTATTGAAATTTTTGGAAAATTAATATAAAAATTCAAGCTTGTATTATAAAAATTCTGAATTAAAATTCAAACTCATATAATTGTGTTTATAATTGTGGTTTCAATTCTTGAATTTTTTTTTGTGAGCTTTCACATAATTAATTCGATTTTTATTTTCAGATAAATTCTCATATTTTCTGATCAGTAAAAACGGGATTTTATTATTGGGCAGTCTAATTTTTGAATGAATTTCTCCCGGTGTGACCTGTTCTCGGGAAAATTTTATTGAGGAAGTGGCACAATCGTCGGATCCATGACGAAAATTGCCCAAAACACGGTCATTGTCCGGAAGCGGTAAAAAGTCACCAATAAAAAAGAACACGACCACAATTACACGGCGCAACACGAAGAAAAAAAAAATACCGGAGAGAGACGAGAGATGTTACTCACCTCGATTGAATCCCTTTTCTGGATTGACCGGATGTTTAAGGTATTGTCCCATGCGAAAAAGCGGTGTCACCCCGGAGGGATGTGTTCCAATTCATTGTCTGGCATTTAGGAAGGCGAAAGCTCCCGTCGAAGCCGGAAAATTCTCTGGCATTGTCGAGACGTGTAAAAAGGAAACTATCGAAGGTGCGAGAAATGATGCTAAATAGAAAAATATATATCGCCGGGATTTATACGCCCCTTTTAACGATACCTTTTTCTATCGACAATGGAGGCACATTCTGTCATCCAACCACTGAAATTCTCTGTCGTGACATCCTGACCTTCGGGTACTGTCGTTGCATCAATTTTAATCTCATATTTGTCAACAGAGATTGGATTTTTTACGGTGGAGAGAACTACTCCCGTATTCCGAGGTTATTTGCTCGATTGAGCATGATGATTTTATGGATTCATTTGGCAAAGTGCTTTTCATTTCTGGTCATTCATCTGAATCCATTGAAAATCTTTATTTCATTTTTTTATAATTCCTCGAATTTCCCCCGGTTTAATTACGCGGGTAAAAAAAATTGTAATCAGAATATTTTTTTCCAAATTTTCAAAAAATTTCTGGAAAACTTTTCAGAATTTTTTTTTTATTAAACAGAAAAATAAGGTAAACAAAAGAATTTTGTTTTTGGGAAAGGTTTTGAAAAATTTTTCAAAATATTTTTGAAGAATTTGGAAAACATATTTTGATTACAATTTTTTTACCCGGGTGTTTAAAAACTCTCGAACTGACATTGTATCAATTTCAAGAAAACAATTCGATAATTTCACATTAACAATTTTTCTTGTTCCATTTAATTAATATTTTTTATTATAATCACTGAATTATCAGCACCACGTGCAATTGTATTAATGAATGAAGAATTTCTTCAACTGAGTTGAACCCTGAAATTTTTTTAAATAAATTTAATTATCGACTTTTGGATTGAATTTTTTTTTCTTTCAGCGAGGATTTTATTGCGATTGGATAATGAAATGAATCGCGAAGTGGAAAAATGAAAACTTGCGGGGGTACATTATGAACTTTCCCGAGATCTTCGGGGATCTATTTTCTCGGTTGAAGAATGCTCCACGGTGGTTGAAACCGTTGCGAAAGTTTGTCGTTGAAAACCATTTAACATTGCATCGACCAGCTGAAGTTAGTGTTCCCTAAATAGGCGCTAAATAGGCGTGTCCCATGCTTCCGTTGCGGCATGGACTGACGCCTATCTGTCTCCCAATTCCGTACACGATCGAGAACAATGGAAAAACCATCGGAAGATCGATCGATGCCCTGTTCCACTCCCTCTTCTGCATCCCCGTCGACTAGGTGAAACCAACGAAGAAGGAACTAACGTCGAACTAATAAATCACGAGAGAATTCATGTCCTGAGTAGAAGTGAGTCAAACAAAAATCACGACAGAATAAATTTCTCTGAGTAAACAGATAATTATTAAACTTACTTTCGATTTCGATTGAAACTAAATTCAAGTTCAATTCTCCTGACAATCAATTTTTAATCGAAAAAATTCCCTTCAATTTTCAAGATGAATCATAAATTAATTACATCAAATCATTCCCTCAGTGGAGTTTCGATTTTTCAACCTTCCAAGGGAACCACAAAATCCGCCAATCAATCAACCTCGGCTCCTCAACCCCAGATTTTTAATATGAAAATCATCGTGATTCCTCGAGCACGGACAAGCACACGTGTGCATCATCGAGGTGTTAAAAAATCGGCGGTTGATCCTCAGAAAGCCATTCCCAGCATGAGGGGTTGATACTCCATGGGTGTGCTAATGCCAGAGAGACTGAAGTCATGGGGTGATGGGGGAGGTAGTTTGGGAGGGTGCAAGGGGTAGTAAGGGGGAGTGTTCCACCCTTCTTCCTAAAAACGTCGTCGCCTAATTGATATAAACGCTCGCCTTAATATACTTGTCATAGTGCTGGGGGTCAGATCCGGCGGACGTCAACGGAGGCCACGAGAAAAGCCCCGGACCCCCAAAAACTATTACACTGGGCTGTTTTAGCCCCTTGAGCCTTCCACCAGGGCTTATGTACGTTAACCGTAAAGTGACGTGTTGCTTTGATATTAGATTCGCGGCGGGCGGGCGTGGCGATATAACCAATATACAGCTCATGCAGGGGGCTGACATCATCCCTCTGGAACTATTAACATACCAATGAGCTTTGGCATTGTCATGTCGGTAAAAACCGGATTAACGACAACCCATCACGAGCTTGTTCACACATGTATTGCGTATTAATCAGGATTTTTTTTTTTATTTTCAGTTGCCTTTTTTTGATGATCCCAGCGATCACTTGGGATTGTTGAAGAGTCGTGATAACCTAGTGATAACGATACCCGGGTTTTAAAAAATAAAAAAATTGTAATCGGAATATTTTTTCCAAATTTTGGAAAAAATATTCCGATTACAATTTTTTGTAATAATAAAAAATAAAAAAAATGTAATCGGAATATTTTTTCCAAAATTTGGCAAAAATATTCCGATTACAATTTTTTTTTACCCGGGTATCTCGTTTTTTCAAGTTTGTGAACTTTTTGTTTTTGCTTTTTGGTGCGTTTTTGAAAAATAAAAAAATTAGAAGATTAAATTGTAATGAATGATGCAAAGAGGGAAATATTTTGATATTATTTCATGAACTCTTAGTCTCCGCTGTTTATTGCAATTGCATGTTGAAATAGCAAGCGTCAGGAAGCTGTTTGCTCCCCGAGGTGAAATAGACAGTCTCCTCAGATGCACGAGTCAACAACTTTTGTCATAAGGTCAATACGATTCTCCTTTCTATACCCTCACCCAACAATGGATAATGGGCGTGAAATTTGGAAAATCAGTCTGCCGGGACTTCTTGTCCCCCAGTTGTAAAAATATGTGCGTGGGGATGGAATCGAACAGTGAATAAGTGTCGGTCCTTTTCCGCAGGAGGCCTGACAAATTCTTGTTTATGGGCCCAAAACGGTGCTCGCGACCAGGTGTACGGGGGCCTCATAAGATCAGCGCTGCGACCCACCGCAGTGATATCCTCGGGGATTTCGCCGATACTTCAATCCTAAATAAATAAATAACTTCCCTGAAATTATTTGATTCTTCAAATCCCTGAGAGTTGTAAAGTGATGTAGAAAAATATTTTTCAGAGTGGCTCGAAGAATGGAAAATAGGGGGTATGCGTGTCGCTAAAAAAAATAATAACAGCCATTCCTTCCTCCTTTTTTATTTCTTGTAATATGTCACTGTTGTGTTGCCTTAATGTTCGGCTTATAAAGCAGAAGAAAATCTTTTTTCACCCGAGCCATTAAAGAAAAAAAAACATTTTTTTCTATAATTACGATTGATTTAAGACTCAGAGCTATCGATATCTTCAATGTCCTCGAGATATTCGTGAGCATAAAAAAGGTGAATGAAGATCAGGCGATTTCCTCGGAATATATGAGCTCTCTATTTAGAGCTCCTTATCCACGAAGAGGAATGGCGGACAATGAAATCCCTCAGGATGTTCACCAGCTCCCCCTCTTCGACCAATGAACCTCCTTCCAGCGATCCTCCGACCAACCGTCAACCCTCTGATGCTCCTGCGCACCCGCACCCTCCACCAGGGGTAAGTCCTTCCAGAGTAACTGGAGAAAAACTCATAAGTTTCAATTTACCTCCGGGAGGGATCAGCGTCCTCACTACTGAAGACTCCCATATCGATTCCAGTGACTCCACTCGCGTCTCCCTACGAGGGGAATAACTATCACAACACCTAGACATCCTCATCATCGTCTGGAGTTATTCGAAAATTATTGATTTCAATTCATTCATTGAGACTTCAATTGATTCAACAATATTTTCAATGGATTAACCCCGTGCGATGATAATTGGCTTTTCCAAATTATCCGTTCCATTTTCAGTGGTGAATTCCGGAAATTCTTGTTCTGTCTGAAATAATTCAATCACTTCAGTGATTTTGGCGGGGTAATTCAACTGGAATTTGAGGATTCCATGAATTTTGGAGCTTCCATGAAAAATTCTTTGGGACTTCAATTAAAAATCGGCAATTTATCTACTTGATTCATACAAATTCGGAAAGAAAATGGCCAACTGCTTTAAAAATTGATCCACCATTTTTTACTACTGAATTTTCAGTACCCGTTGCCCTGAAGAAAATTTTCCCAACTGAATGCCGAAAATATCTGCCTGAAATCGTTTTTCAAAAGAAAAATTAATTGTCAAGATTATTTTTTTTCTAAATGTGGAACCGGTGAAGGTAATTTTTTTGTGTGCACGAAATCTGGGGAAAAAATAAACCGTCACTCCTCACGGAACGATCTAATTTCGATGCTGTGACCGAGGGCATAACTGGGTCAAGAGGAATCGTCTATTTATAAATTAACAGAATAAAAATTGCAACATTCAAAAGAATTCCGAAAAACCTCGATTCTTGGGTGGCGAGAAGGTCATCGAAGAAAAAAATTGGCGCAGTTCTGAGTTTTTCAGGATATCATGAACAAGGGGTAAACATTACTGTACGTCAGGCATTTGCAAAGGTCAGTCACTCGTCACTTCTTCTCTAGCCAATCGCTTCTTCTTCATCTACTAGAAGGAAATCCACGCTGGTACCTCAGGTGTTCGACTCTTTTCTGGTGTAATCACTTGTTTCGTGTGGAATAGTCGGTGCGATGCGGGTGAATATGTAGGTAATGAACGGAATAATTCTGGTGCTGGCAGAGACATCAAGACATCAAGACAGCAAGACATCTCTCTCGACTGGCCGTGACCGAATTCAAAATATAAATACATCGGGAATGATACACACTTGTATCGTGTTCACAGAGTCGAGGGAATACTGCACTCCGAATGGATTACCATGTTCAGTAATTTTATTGAGTTTTTCCGGAAAATTCTCTCTAATTCCAGGTGAACGGGGAAAGAATTCCAGGGAAATTTCAAAGAATTCCAGTTTTCTCCAAAAAATCGAACCCTTTTTACATTTACTCACGTCTAAATGACGAGAATTTTCACCGAATTGTGGGAAAATTGTGGGAAAATGGAAATTATTCCCGGAGTATGGAATATTGGAAATGGAAAGTCCGGTGAAGTCAATTGGAAAAATGGTGTAACTATTGATTTTTCGTTCTGCATTTTCGAGTAAAAAAAAAATATTCCGATTAAAATTTTTTTTACCCGGATTGATATGAGAATTAAACATTAAAAATTAAAAATCCAAATTGCCAATTTTTCGGGGTGGGTAGGGGAATATGTAGCTTGAATACTCGGGCCCTTGAGTATATTAGATAATCCATAATTTATCGGATGATCCAACTGTCCAGCGGCTTGGCGTGCCAACTTATGTTCCCCGAACATCTTAAAATTCAAAGCAATTTGTTTTTGAGATGATAGCGACAGTGACATTGAACGTTGCAAGGCGAATAATTTTGAGACACCTCCAAGAAACTGGAGGACGTGCATTTTCGATATAGACCTGCAATTAATTAGAAACGCTCCAACCGCGCCAAGAAATGCCATAATCCAATTAAAAACCGGAATGCAATTCCATTCATTCCAAAATTCCCCATTTCCCTCCTTAAAATTCAAAAATCAATTTCTAAAAATTGAGCATGAAATGTACTTAAATCATCAACAATTTCCCTAGAGACCGAAAAATTAAAGTTTTTCCACTTAAACCGAATTCTCCAAATGAAATATATCTTAAATAAAACAATCGACGAATTTTTGAAATTTCACCATTGATACCAGAAAATGAATAAATACCATTACTCGAAAGAAATAATTTCAGTGTGTTAGCCTTGATTTATCAAATCATAGTGAAATTCCTGAGAGAAGACACGAGGAATTCCTACGCAATTCCATGGAGAAGACGAAATCCTCTGTGAATATCTCTTGAGGGTGTGGGTGGAGACAGTGGGCGAAGATTCACTCATGATAATGACGTCGGGAAATAAGATAAACAAATAGAAACTCCGAGACAAACAACGGAAGTGCTGACGTTCATTGTTTATGCCAGTGGAAATTGCCGATTGTCTCGACCTTTGCACATGAAGAGATTGTCCCCGGGGGAAGCAACCGACTCCACCAGATTTCCACTACAAATCAAGGGTGAGGGGTGCAAGTTGCCATAAATGTCTCGGATGGACTTCCAATGTTCGTCACAGGGTGGCGCTCTCGGTTACCACCCAGAATATACTTGTTCGCGATTTTTGGCGGCTGACGCCCAGTGTCAGGTCCAATCCTCGAACCGAACGGTCAACCGAACCTAGGTAATTGATCCGATTCAATAAGTCTGATCGATACATTCAGTACCTCCTAAAACAGCCCCAATCCCCCAACCACCGAAAAACGTGCGCGAATTATTATAAACAATCAACAAAATTATCACTAAATTACCGAAAAAGTTTGAAGATCATCGAAATCACGAGGAGAATCTGTGTGATCAATTTGTGGTACCGCCCAAGTGGAAAACTGGATTTTCGTATTTATCACTGGAGGATCTCTCCCCTAGACATTAATCCCATTAATAATTACCAAATAACAATTACCTGCTACTTACATCTGATTATATCGAATGTAAATAGCACCCGCTTGTCAATATTAATCACTTAATCATTTATTATTTATTCAGAAATTAATATCTCGTTGTAATTAATTACTGATCATCTGAAATAATCCGATCTCAACGCACATTTGAGGGAATAATAAAAAATAGGGAAAGTAAAAAAAATGAAAGTAAAAAAATTCCCGCTTGCTCATTGGCTTCTCCTTTTTCCTACTGATTCTCCTGATGAGTGTCATCGATCCTGAATGATAATCTAGTTCAGAATGCAAGGATGACCTCTACCATCACTCGGGTGACACATTAACCGCATTCTGAACGCATTTAGCCGAAACGCATATAGCGGTTCAAGTATGGGCTATATTGATCCTGAGAATTGTTGCGTGTGTGTGGGAATGTAATAACCTGGGGGGGATGGGGGGGCCTGGGGGTTGAAACCCCTGCCCTCTCGTTCCCTGCTCCCCCTCGGCCCCTGCTCCCCCTCGGCCCCTGCTCCCCCTGAGTCCGTGAAGAGGAGCCACCTGGTGCTGATCCCATGCAGTGAATCAAACAATGATTTTTTTTTTTTTTTTCGATAGCTCTACGTGGCTGAGGGGCGTTGGTATCGTTTATCCTAATAAATTGGCACGTTTGGGGCTTATGTAACATCTCATTCGATATTTATACACTTGGTTAAAAATAGGCGGCATCGAGTCGAACCCACTAAGGTCCGACAGCCAGAACGAAAGATCTTAAGTTTTTATTCTTCGCGATTTTTTGGGGCAGGCGGAAGGGTAGATGATTTTTTTTTGGGGGGAAATATTAAAAAATTCTGCAAATTGCCAATCGCGAAATTATTCAACGGATTTGAAATTGTCATTGAGTCAGAGCAGTGGGAATCAATGACTCAATTCTATTCCTGTCTCTTGAGAATTCCATTCAAATTAATGAGCAATTAAATGAGGCTGAGCCGAAGCTGTGGGTGTGGTTTTGGCGAAATAATTCGTCGACGATATTGGTCATTGGGTACGCGGTTATATTTTTACGCAAGAGGGTATGTCATCGAGGGAAATACGATTTGAGCGGTATAATCGCAATCTCTGCCAAGAAAACTCCGTACGAACAGAATGATTAATTTATCATTTATTCAAAACGAAATTCGTTAATTATTATTCACCGCAGAAAAAGGTTGAACAAATCTTAATTTTTCATTAATGACCGGTTACTCGGGGAAATTTTGCTGGTGTCGGTTTGGTTAGTGATAATCAGGATGATTAGTGGCTCATTAATTAATCATAATTGATCGCGATTCTGAGAACTCAGAGACGAGTGGAATTATCGGGTCAGTGTCAGCCGAGCGGTTGAGGTGGTGCGGGCGGAATAAATCGGTCAAAGTCACCTGAAAGTGACGACACCAGTCCCTTGAGAGGTTTTTTACCACGATGGAGGGGTCCACCTGTTTTCAAAGAGGAACAGAAGCTAAAAATGGCCGGTGAAGTCTGCCCGGCCCCGGGCTGCATCACTGAACTAAATTTAACGGCCGCGAAATCCGGGACTCTTGCGTCACGGCGATGATCTTTTTTTTTCGGGGATTCAATAATATTCGTTTGATCCCGGAGGAGAATCACTCGATTTATTCAGAAGGGAAACAGATTTATTTTCATTGAATCCTAGAATTTTTCATTAGTAGAAATTAACGAGCGTAATTTGCGGCAGGCGAGAAGATAAATCTTGAGTAACGAGAACTTCGCCGATTTTGGTGAAATATTTTCTTTCTGCGGCATTAATTTTCAACGTTTATTTATGATTTTATTAAATATTTTCTGGTGATTGTATTACCAATAGAATTAATTATTCCCGCTTCAATTGATGAAAGGAAAACTCAATTATTTTCTCGGGAAAGGTATTTCCGATTGTCATTGGGCGTGAAAAATCTTGTTTTCTCGTGGAGAGGCGAATGATTAGATCTGATGCGATCAATTCTGATCCAGTTGTTATAATTAATGAATGTAAATGAATTTTCAGCGAACGAGAAAGTGGTCGGTAGGAGTAGTAGACGGTGAACTCTCACGGAGTAACGACATAACGAATTTGAGAGAAATACTGAGTGAAAAATGAGTACGACAATGGATGCAAGATTCAAGAGCAACCTCGCGATGATTGGTCGCAATGAGCCAATCACCAAGAAGGCCAAGTTCTGGCAGAGCTACGTGCGAGCTCTCAAGGGTGAGATTTTAATTTTTCAATTAACATTCGTAATCAATTGCTCAAATGCATTTCAGATTTCCAGAGCAAATCATTCATCGACACGCAATCAATGGCTTAATCGATTTACTTAATTATTTGAGTTCGATTTAAATAGGTACTGATGATATGAGGGCTCCTGAGCATACTCGCAGGCCGAGGGGAATTTTCAGCAGTGATTTCCCTGAACTCCACTCGTCCTCGTGGCCATTCGGAAAGTCAATCTTCGATAATCCCCTTCACGCCGCTGATCGTATTAATGTACCTGGATACAGGTAATTATTTAACCGCCCTGTTTTTTTATAAAACGATATTTTTTAAAGAACCTGGGTTAAAAAAATTGTAATCGCAATATTTTTTCCAAATTTTTTAAAAAATTGTGGAAAACATTCGAGCCAATTTTTTTGAAACAAAAAAAAATGGAAACGAAACAATTGTATTTTTGGGAAATGTTTTGAAAAATTTTTCAAAAGTTCTCCAGAATTTTTTTTTGAAAATTTGGAAAAAAATATTCCGATTACAATTTTTTTTAACATTCGATTTGATTTCAATTCAACTACTGACAAATATCGAAAATATCGAAACAATTACCAAAATTTCATAGATTTGTAAAGTTTTAACATTTTCTAAAGAAAAAAATTCACAGCATTTTCATTCATGTTTAATCCCCCGGCGTAATCAATCCGTTCAACCTCAAAAAAATGATTCAATTAACGTTGATTAATTTTAATGACCACAGGTACTTACCCGTTCACCGCGAGATCTACGGATACTCTCCAAGGCAGCTGTACCCTCACCAGTACAAACCGGTGGAGCGCTTCTCTGGTACGTACTAAGCACGAGACCCCACGTCTGGAGCTCAAAATCTGACTGGGAAATTCACCAAAACGTGAAAAAATAATAATAATAATAATAACCAAAAATCATCGAAAAGTGACAAAGTCGAGTCGACAAAAGCCGCGAATCAGACTAATTGACATGACGATAATTATCTGTCGCTTAAGCGTCAGGATAAAAATCCTGCAGCACGTATTTTCCATATGTAAAAAGACTCTCTCCTCTCTGTCCTGTTCTGTGCTCTCATTTTATTCATCATTTATGTTGATTTTATTTTGTCGTTGATCATGGGCTCCAGTTCAAGATCAATCTCCGCTCGTTTTAACACAAATTGAAATGAATGGAGCTTTTTTGTACTGTTGACCCGTGACATTGATAATCCTATTATCCTTAATGATCCTTCAGCCCTGCCTGCAGCCTCGTCCATGTTAAACGCCTGCAAAACCCTCGTTTCGAGCGAGGGTGCACGTTTAGTCGATATTTATCAAGTTTTTTTATTCAACGAAACGTGGAAGAGAGATTGTATTAATCCGTGAGAGGCTGTGGATCCACCCAAAACGAGGAGAATAAAACGATTCTACTCCATTCAGTCAATAAAATATTTATTTCACTGCTGGAAAAATACATTGCACATTTTTCACAATTATCCATTGACGGATCAGTCAATTTCTTGAATATCATAATTATTCTCAGTTCAAAAAGTCAATCTGAGTTAATTAATTTGTCTGGATATGAGTCGTTCATTCGTTTTGGAAAATTCCATGGCATCTCGAATCACCAGTGAATCACAGAAAAATCTCGTGTTAGTACGAATTAATTCCGACAACTGTACGCATCGTTCATTAAGAGACATTAATTACCACGTAACTAACTCGTATCTCTCCAATGTCTGTCTTTGTATCGTTAATTAGTGTTTAAAAAGTTCATTAAAAGAAGATTGAAACCGAATTTTTTTCCCATTTTTTTGATGATCATCCAAGCGTCATAAGGCGGACGCACGCACGCAGAGGAAAACCGGAGGAAATTTTTTAGAAAAATCGTAAAAGTACCAAAAATATTTATTTCTTAAAACAAATATTTCTCTAGAAACAAAAAAAAAGAAAATTGTTTTCAATATCAGAATTTGTCTAAAGAATTTCTCTCCGTGTCGATAAAAATATGAAGTGAATCGATAGAATTCCAGTGATTTCAGTATTTTCTCCCAAGTCGATCAGTCTCATCAGTCCTCTCGTTCTGTTCGTAAAAAATATTTTTAAAACAATCCCGGTGTCTCATGGTGTCTTCTGAGCACTCGTGTGCCCTCATCTCATCATCTGATTGTCAATGACATCATCAGCAAACTCCAGTTTCATCGGAGCATTTGTTGTCTCAAATCAGCAAGAAATTCTCCAAATGATTTCAGCCGGTATTCCCAACGAGATGGTCTATCTCCATCGTATCATTGACTTGAGTGATCTCAGGCAGCAGCAGTTCATAAGAAAGTGGAAGAATAGGGAGAATAATCTTTACGGATCGTTGCTGAAGATTAAAGTCTTGAGAAATCGACTGAGGGCCTGAGGCCTCGGAAATTTTCCCATATTATTCTTCAGGTCAGCGACAGAATGATGAGATCCACTTGGAAATTTATTTGGAATTCATTTTATTTTTTTGATTTCTATTGATCAATCGCTCGATTATTACTGTACGAGTGCGTGCGTGCGAACGTTGTTACTGTAGATTTAATGAATCAATTATTCCCTCGATGGAAGTAACGATGGCATGCCATTGGTGCCCCATAATTGTTATAACTTTGATTGAATATATGAAATTTACGCAAACATCTCGTGATCGCCAAACTTCGAAAAAGCTGGAAATTCATATGGGCAGTTCAATGACGGTTTTGCGAAATTTTTCTAATTGTTTTTTAATAGCATATTGAGCTGAATTTTACTGATATTTTCAGATTCGATGAATTTTAATGGAATAATTGAACTGAAATGATGAAATTCAAATGGAAAAATTCCCCGTAATTCCTCAAGAAACCCGGAAAATTTGAGGAAAAATTTCCCACCAGTTGGTCAATGTAAAAAATTTTCTCCACATATTTGTCTGGAATTTCTGAATGCTGACTCAGTGAATCACTAACATTGAATGACTTGGACCCGGCGGTTCCCAATCCCAAAATTGACCCAGTGATTTCTGTCTTTTCCGGGGGTTGGCATGTTTTATTTTCTCCACTTCTTGGTTGAATGAAAAACCTAAAAATCGTTGAGGAAATCCCAGATAATCTGTCAACGAGCGAGGGCGGAAGGCAATGGCGAACGTCACGAGAGAATAAAAAATTAATAACAAGTGACGGAAGTAATTGAGAATTGATTGCTGACATTATGTATGTTTTGTATGTTTCTTTATATAATCCCCTTGGGTTGGAATGCGCAGCGAAACCATACGATGCCGATAAAGCGTGGAATGATCATTTGGACCGACTGGCCGACATCGACAGATTGTATCCATCTCCATCACCCCTATTAGCTCGTCACAAGCGTCCCGCCCTCTCCACGAAACCGCTGTTCGATATACACGGTTGGTACTCAAGCAAAAAAAAAAAAAAACCAGCAATGAAGCATCATGGAGAGAATAATTTCCTCAACTTGACAATATCCCCCAAAATCAATCGGAGTAAATCCTAAACCTCGGCCACTCCACGAAAAAAAAGTTAACCACTCCTCAGCCCCTTTTTTGCAGAGCGAACCACGACTTTGCAATTTCAATTTCTCAAAACGACAGACAGCAGTGAGAAAAATTGAAAAATTCAATAGACCTATTCAAATAAATTCTATATAAACTCCTAGAATCACGTAAAATCGGGAAAAACCGATGTTGTCAGCTTGAGGGTTGATTTTCTCTCCGTGGAGAAATTAAAAAAAGAAAAATAAGACCTGCTGCTGCTCCAAGGAAAGTAAAAATGTGGCAACGATAAATATTCGCATGCTTCGGCAAAAGTGGTTGAAACGATAATAAACTTCTCACGTGATTGAAAAAAATCATTTAGGAAAACTACTGGACGACTTTTTCGACACGTATCCATCAAGACTACCGAGAAAGACGTTCTTCGATATGCTGGAGCCATCGCCATCGGCACCGGTCAGCGCCTTCACTAGAGATCCATGGTGGTATCCATGTTATGCACCATATATCCCAAGCTACGCTCAATGGAGCACCAGCCCTTTCTATCTCAGGGACAGCTACCTCAGCCCCATTAAACGTAATTACCTGTGGAGCAGACATCCCCTCAGGCCCTTCGGTATGTTCAGGCAGACACATAAAGCAATCAGGACTATTCACACTCAGTATTCCGTTCGGATTTACACGTACTTATAAATTCATTGAAAAACCTCCATTTTCTCCAAGAAATACATTCTCATTTTTTTTTACTTTATTTCAAGTTCTTCTAAAGTCTTTAAACATGAAAGAAGTAAAAAATTCCATTAAAAAAAAATAGAATTTCTTACAGAAAGCGTGAGGTTTTGCGATGAATTTTGTCACGCGTGTGTCCAATATTTCTAATTGCGATTTAAAATAGAGAATTATTTGGTGAAACCCGGAGTTATCGTAATTAATGCGGTAAACCCGGATTAATTACGGTTAATGGAGTCCATCCCATTTTACTCATGAGTGTGGAGTGTTCACCAGTCAATTCTTCCGCCAATTGATAAATTTTGCAATTAAAAATGCTGGATTATTTGAATTCCATTCTAACTTCATTGAATTTTCTCGCAATGACGCTTTTAAAATTCATATTATACTGTATTTTTGAACGCACCTCAGGTTCTTTCATCGAGCAGTTCTACAAATGGTAACTGATCGCCCCCTCCCATCCCCCAATAAGCGGATAATCGCGTTATTCTTATCATTCCCACTGATATCCTGAATAAAATGTCGTTTGTTTTTCCAGAAAACCAGGCGGGTTTCCTCGCATTATTGTAACCCCGTGGGGCCCATCAGGATTTTAATTCGCGGTATCACGATTTAATGACCTAAAGCACGATTATTTCAAGCCTCGATTATTTTCATGATTTTTACGTTGAAATTTTTACTGCCCATGGTTTTTACGTCGCGAGCATGAAGTTTCCATTTTCCTCAGAATTACGCTATTGTAGAGTGAATTGTCTGCCAAAGAACAATATACCGCACATTTATATGCTGTATGTCAGGTTTTTTATGTAGAATGTGAATTTTCAAGAGGTAACAAATGTTTCAGGACAAAAATACTATTACTATTCGCAGCCCGTTCCAAGATATCACTTTACCAGCCCTTGGTACAATAGTGAGCATGGTATATTATTGAACAAACGTGAGCAATTATTCTTGATATTCATCAAGTTTATATAAA
Source organism: Fopius arisanus (assembly GCF_000806365.1). NCBI lineage: Eukaryota > Metazoa > Arthropoda > Insecta > Hymenoptera > Braconidae > Fopius > Fopius arisanus. Next base: position 127,545 of record NW_011887850.1, read on the forward strand.
TCCCCTTTTACCCCTGATAATTGTGTCAATAATTAATGAGTAATCATGAATTCACCGATTGGAAGACTGATTTTTTTGGGTAAACCGAATTTATTCATCTGAGAATCATCTTTATACACTCATGAGAAATAAAAACCCTTCAAATTAATAATTTAGGAATGGAGAATCCTTTTTTTGTCGTGCAGTAATTTTAAATAAAGTTACACTGAATTTTACTTACGAAAATTCACTGCAACTTCAATTATAAAAATATTCAAGAATCCATTCATATAATTCGTAATTATTTGATAATTTCATGATGATTCTTAATGAATAAAGCCGATACCCTCGAAAAACCACACGGAGAGAAATGATTTCCAGAAATTTTAATTTTTCCTGACACTGTAAATTTTCTCGAGTGCCGATATTTTTTCTCAAGAAAAAATCCTTCAGTAATATAGAAACAGTACTGAAATATTTCTAATGGATTTCTCTCCGTGAGTTCCTCCCTCGTGGATCAAGCCGGATGAATAAAAAGTAGAGTGCAATTTGTTCCCCTCAAAGAAACAAAACTGTTTACACCCTTTAAGTGACGATTGACAAGAAAAAAAATACCACCAATTGTGGCAGATTATTACCACCGTTTTTTCTACTAGCACTTACGTTCCATTAACCCATAATGACGGTGTTTGCCGGTAATACGACGCGAGAAAGGATACATTACATATAGGCATTAGACATACGTGCCAGTTGTGTCAAGTAAGCCCAGTACTTAAGTTCCGTTTATTTTTAATTATGTTCGTTCTCTATTGATTTTGATAAATCGAATGACAAATCCTTTAAATGTGCAGTTTGTAAGGAATCTTTACAGGCACTTGCTGATTTTATTTATTCAGTATTTTTTGATAAAGCGCGTAGTGGAGATGAGAAACGGACGAGTTGTTGCGTAGACGCTTCGCTTACCGCTTCGATTTTCCATAATTGTTCCCTGATGAGAGCAAGTGAAATTAAACCTCTCCATATTACGAGGACTACTGTCGTGTCGCCGTTCAATTATTTCCCAGCATGAAGTTACTTTAGAAAAATTTCCACATATTGTTTTTTTTTATAAAAAATTTATTGTCGAAATAGTTTCTCTTTAGTGCAACTATCATTTTGGTTTCAATCGTATATTATCAATTTGCGCTGATTAAAGTAATCGATCACGGTTTGAAATGGATTTTGATTCCGATGAATATTAATTTATCGGAGTTGGTAGATTAATACGCGCATTGATAATTCATGATATACTTTTTGAAAATCAAATATCTATCCAGATAGAGTGGCGCAGTGTACCCCAATTCCACGAATGGTTTTATGCTCGAATCGTTAAATGTGATTCCATTTTTTTTTCCTTAGTGATCAATACATTGAATAATTATTCTGTTTCAATTTATTTCAGCTCACAAATATTAGATGATATCGCGCCACCCCCTGCGGAAGTAGGACGCGCACCAACGAAGAGATGGAAAAAATTGTCAAAATAAATGAATGAGAAAAATATGAATATTGGAATTATTTTCGGGAAGACGAAAAGACTCGTGGGGAACTGCCTGGGCTGAGCAGAGTAGCTGGCCTTCTCCGACCATAGCTCGCCCATATCAATTAATTGATCCTTAACTGTTATAAAAATTCATGCGTTGTCCCTTTTTTTGTTAAATTAAAATTCGTTTCTACGTGATTGTTATCATTGTACCCCGTTATCATTGAAATAAATCTACATCATGACTTTCACGATGTAAAAAGCTCAATTGGGTGCTCTCTCTGACGAAGGGATCAATTTCTTTTTAATTTATGCTGATTGGCATAGGTCAATGTTTATTCTCCCTTTTTTTATATTTTCCTTTGACAAGTCCTCCATAATTCAGAAAATCATGGAAATGTAGAAAAGCGCGCCATTTTGCTGCGATTGCAAGAAGTTGAAATGGCGGCGCCTCCACCTCGTATATTTGAATAATTATTTAAATTATTCATGCCCTTTAGGTAATGCTCAACTTTTTTTGTCGTGCTGGTACGGAGTGAACAATTGGAAAATTAACTGACTTCACAATATTTTTACAACAATAGGGATATTTATTATCTGAAAGTTTACAACTTGAGGTGTTTCTCTTATTTGCATTATTCTTTTATCTTCATCGTCGTTTTATAGACTCTTTTTACTCACTACGTTATGTTGAACAACCGCAAAATAATCATCTCGACGTAAATGATAGTTACGTGAACAATATAATATAAGTGAAATATTAATAGGTACTATTCAATCAATAAAGTGCACAACAGGCAGTCTCTTATGCCGTCGTCAACAAAATCCTCTCGTTTTATCTACGAATAATCCTAAATTCAGGAATTCTAATTACCAATTTTCAAGTGGAAAGGTAAGACTAAATCCGGAGGAAATTCTGTCTCCACGATTCTACAGATCAACCAAAAATAATATTTGTACAGTTATGATAGTTATCCCATGTAATTTTACATCTTCCGCTCGGTATACTAATCATTATATCAGTAATATTATTTTACTTTTGTATTTTTCTTAATTTCGATTTTTACCTCGAATTGCAATGAAAGGACACGAGAATATTGCAATGCCCACCTAAGGCGAACCATTTGATCTTATGACACAACCTGGTGAATTTCTTACTATTGAAAACAATCGAATCGAACGAAATCAATTGTTAAGTCATCACAGGAGACTCCAACAACATGGATCGGTAATATCTCTGAACCTAAGAAAGATACCGTGATCTTCCGTTTTTTTAATCTAAAAAATTGCTCTATTAATGTAAATCAGCAAAAATAAATGATTCTTCAAAAATTTCGGATGTACAATTTATTAATCCAAATGGAAACTCATATAATATAAACGATAAATATTTCATAGCTTCATTTTTTGCGGCGATGTGTTTACATAAGTAGTGCAATTTTCCATGTTGAATGTAATTGTTATCATGAAAGAATGCATTTGTAACTTAAAAATCGTAAAACTCGGAGTATTTAAGAGTTTGAGAATATTTAACAACTCACTGTAGTCTCCCCTTGACGAAATAATTAATCGAAGATTCGTTCACTCGTCTCCTGTCCACTGGTTCCCCAACAATTTCCACTGAGCAACCCCAAACTCCCCAATAATCGTCTCCTCCCAGAATAAATCTCCGGAAAACTTATAATTATCTATACAGAGGCATCGCCATAAAAAATACTGTTCATCATTATTTATCTCTCCACAAAATCTAATCATTCACCCTCGCGCACTCACAGAATTCACAGTTAGTCATTCTCACACTCACAAGTCGGCGTTTCATTTCTGAGGAAGTGACTCAAGAAGAGACGGATATATAGTAAGATCGAAATAAAAAAGAAAACAAATGCGTGCGTGAACAACCTGCGATGCCGCTGAGTAAGCGAGAAATTAAATGCCTGGGTAAACACCAAGAAAACGACAATTAAATAATAAGGAAAATTATTGCATTAAAGTCTACCCTGCTACTCTCACAACAAAATTTCATATAAAAAATTGGATTTAATAGATAAACAAGCCGACAAGCGAATTCTCAATCAACGACGACGGGTGATCCATAAGCAATAAATAAAGTACATTTACGAAATGCACGTTAGAGGTGTGCCACCCCCCACTTCTAAATTCTGGAAGTACGAATTTTAGTAATTAATGCACGAAATAAACAGAAGCTCTGATAAGAATTCAACAGTTAATTCATGGAAAAATAATAGAATAATCATGTGTCAATAATTAACAGGAAGAATGATCATATCGTATTTTCAATATTTCTCCTTTCAGTATCTTCAAAACCCTGTCATCACTCATATCTCTCTCCACCAATTGTTAATTTTTTTGCTCATTTAGGTTCTTTAAAAACGATTTAAACGTTGCGAATCGAGGAAGAGGTACTTGTATACGTTCGACTGTGGCGTTATGGGCTCAATTGGATAATACGACGTCCCACAACTGAAACACAGGAGATAGATTATGTTTGAGGATTGTTTGATGAATGTCACAAGGTGGCGTGTAAAGGCTAATTATCGGAAATATCATTTCTCAGTGCGTGTTGGCTAAACGATTATAAATAATTGAAAGATTTTTCTAAGTTGAATATCAATTTTCTATTGGCATTCTCCACTTCACCTCCTTTGACTCTGAATTTTAAAAGTCATCATGAAAAACAAACCCGGAAATTACTCATTGTAAAAATAGTATTTTTAAAAGTTTTCGCCTGTGGATATAAATAATAAAAAGATACTTGGACTCAACACTCATCTGTTTGAATATAAAACGTCAGATGATTGTTTAGCGTGAAAAAATATTCTTTGAAGAAAAGTCACGTTCAACTCGTTATTTTCACCACTCGAGTGAAGATCTCTCACCTAGAATGACATGAGTGTTGACTGCTATGCAGGATCAGCTGGATATGACGATCATTTTTTGCTCTTTTTGGTCGGATTCTTCTGGGGTGTTGATGGCCTTCCAGTCTGTGCCGCTATCATCCCACCGTACTGATATTTAGCTTTTTTCTCGGATGGTTTCAAAATCTAACCAATTCAAATATAGAATTTTAAACATAGACCACGAAGGAAGTACTCACGAGTTGTTTTTAGACGTAAAAACGTGTTCAAGGTACCTGGAAGCTACACATGAGATTCTCATCGACGCTCATCATGCCGCCAGCATTGTCGAATTCACCGCAGTAATTCGGGGCGGAGAATAGCGTGACCAGTTGGCGTTTTGCGAAAAATTCGTACCCATCCTCGACAACCTGGTGGGCTCTGCATATCAGATCCATATCGTGACGGTTTAGGAATTTTGAGACTACGTCTGGGCCGAAGGTGAAGGATACACCTCGGTCGTTCTCTCCCCAGCCCTAAAATCATAGAATATCAAATAAAAAAATTATAAATCAGCAAGTAGGTGAAATAAATCCTAGAAAATAGACGGAAGAGAAAAAAAAATGCTGGAAAAGCTCCAGTACCTGAACATCTTTGTCTGGATCAGACCAAAGGAGATCACAGAGTAGTCCAGTGTCCGGAACATCAGTCGGTCTCATGATCCGTCTGATTTGTTCCATTCCCTAAAACCCCACGACTGATTAACGAAAAGTTCAGGGTATTTCAAATAATCTTCAATCAGCCAATGGTGATCTATTTACCTGCAGATCAGGACTCAATCCTCCATGGCAACAGAATATTTTCTCATCGATGATAGCAGCGATCGGTAGACAATTGAAGCAATCAGTAAACGTCTTCCATAATTTGATATTGTACCTGCGTTTGCACTCGTCATAAAAACCGTATATCCTGTTGATACTGGCGCATTCGTGATTACCCCTCAGTAGAAAAAAATTCTCGGGGTATTTAATCTTGTACGCAAGGAGGAGACAAATAGTCTCCAAAGACTGTTTACCCCTGTCCACGTAGTCCCCGAGGAACAAATAATTCGACTCGGGGGGAAATCCACCGTACTCAAATAGCCGAAGTAAATCCGTGTATTGGCCATGTATGTCGCCGCATATTTTGAGTGGTGCTTCCAATTCCAAAAGTATTGGCTGTTGCAAAAATATCTCACGGCTCTTCAGGCACAAGCCACGCACCTCAGCCTCCGTCATGATAACCGATTTTCCTGGACGACATCCTCGAACTGCGTCAGAAAGATATTCCTCGCTGAGAATAGAAAATTTTGTACTCGAGAAGAGAAAAATTCTACAAAACCCGGACTATCAGTCTAGCGTTTCTCATTAAATGCAAACTTTCACGAGTGTTAAAAGTCGCGGGTTGTTAATGTATAAAGACAAATAAATAGCGGAAGATATTTTTTTATCGCTCGTTTGCCTCGCAGGGGTATTCAATTTTTCAAATTGCTCGAGGCCTTTAATTCTTAAAATAAAATTCAAAATAAAATCTTCAACGTATGAGAGATCTTACTTGAATAGCCCGCGACTTTTAAAATTCACAGTAACCTCCTTTAATGAAGGGTTTCTCTGGACTCTCGAATGGATATCAATCTATTTAGTTGAAAACCCTCGATGCCCAATATCATCGATTCCCTCCATCGTTATTATTTTCAAGTTTATTTATAGCCACGACCGTGAAGAACTCAGCCATGCAGTTTAATGCATTTCACGGTAGTTATTGGATAAAAAAAAAAGAAAAAAAAAGGGAAAAAGTAAATGCAGAGTCGATACTGGGTCGTCCGTTATTACTGAGTCCTTGACGAAGGTAAAGGGTCATTGTCTCTAATTATTACCGTGTCATGTATTTATAATTATCAAAGTAACTAGTTTCCTTTGGTTTCAGGAGGGGTGTCAAATTCAATACTGGATCGGTGAAACGTAACAGAGAATAGCAAAACCGAACGGATTATTCACACCCCTTTGAAGCCAAGATAATCTCCATCACCGAATATCATCCATTACGTTTCACTTCCGCACGCAATTGCACTCTAGCAAAATACTCAGCTTTATGTAAAATAAAAAACAGATCAGTGTGAATCAACGATGGGCAAAACAAAATACTTTTCATTCAAATGCCCATTCAAATATTGAATGCAATACTCTGATATTTTTTAATTCTTTATAAATCATTGAATTCAGTTATTATTTACAAATATTTTTTACTAACTCGTGGTAATAAAAATATCATGTTAGTAAATATTAAAGTATTTTGTATTTCAATGGTAATAAAATGATAAATACTAAAATATTGATTTGTTTAGGAATAACTTTTCTGCCCAACATTGTTGCGATTCGCCTGAATACGTGTATTTCACCCTAATAATAAAACCACAACAACAAAACACTGAAAGCATGCCCACACTTCAAACAACTTACAAAAAGGAAAATGTGAAAAATAAAAAATAAAACAACTACAGAACACGATTGTTCCCAAGGATTTTACCAGCAAACTCTGAGAGAAATATATCAGCTAGCCTGCCCTTCTTCTGGACCTGATCATTATTCTGTGAGTGATATACTTTACCGCAGAATTATTCCGATAAGAAGGCATGGTAGAAAGAAACAGACATTGTTTTTTTTTTCATCGCTCCTCAATCAAAATGAGTCGACTTTATCTCGAATAATGTCGGGAATTATGGCGTTTATCTACAGAAATGATGTGAGAAGAAATTGGCACCTTGTCCTCCGGTGATGATGAAGTATTTGAGGTGGATATCCAGGTAGGAGTGAGGTGTCAATGCCCGAATGGGTGAAATCAGGTGTAATTGTAATCAATGGGTGATTAGTGGGCTTTTGTCACTCTTACCAGTGACTCATCAGGGATTTTTATTAATTGGGGGATAAAATAGAGTGGCGGTGAGACACTCCACAGGCACTTGATTAACTTGATTGTTGGGTTTAATTGTTGATGGTTTGACTGGTTTGATGCTTTTGCGTGATACGAACGGTTATTAATGACGAGACATTGATGACACTGGTTTGTATGCACAACAATTGTTATGGAATTTACGTACCTTCGAGCAATCTCTGTATCAAGCTGTCGATGTTCAAGTCGACATCCGCCATTTTTTTCAACCAACTTGATAAACCGTGGGGCCTCGGAGACGATCGCCCAACACTGGGTCAATGTTTGTGGACCGCTTGGTGCTCCAGGATATCTCGATGCGCACGCCGATTTTACTGGGGGAGTTGGTGATTTTTTTAAAACTATTCTTTCCGCCGTTGGTAAAGCAGTTGCCCCCCGGGGCGGAGAGGGAGTTTTGTATTTTTGGAGGAGTTTTATTTAACGGATGTGTCATCGAGGGGAATACAAGGGCTTCAGGGGGTAATTATAGAAGTGATATGTGAGATTTCCGCGGGTTTTGGAGATTGCAATCATTTTTAGATTTATTCAGAGGGTGGAGGGGATTTTATGAAAATTATTATTTCTCGGATGATTCGTCATTTTTAATCATCCATGGAAAATCATTTTATAGTTATCATTTATTTATGGTCATCATTGCGAAATATATTTCTGGATTTTGAATCAAAAATAAATAATGTTTTATTTTTAAAAATTGTATTTCAGATTTTCTCCAGAGGAATAATCATTCATTTCGAAAATGAGTACTTTTGTCTATTTATTTTTTAATGGAAAATGAAAATTTATTTGAAAATTGCAAGGAAATAATGAAAAATGCGAGCAAATCCTTGGAAATGATTTCTTTCTTTTTTTTTCTGTGTATGTAGAAATGAAAGTACCGCGGAGGCACTTAACAAAAAAAAAATTGGAACAGAAATGCTCGACTCTCGCGACTCTCACTTTCCATCTTTCCCTTCACCTTCGAGGTTGACCTCTGGGGCTTTCACGATTGTTCACCCCAGGGTAACTCGTTTGAAAGTTCAGTGAAATCCATAACTCGTCTGATTCCAGTCCTCGACTACTTCCGGAAATAAAACGTCCCGTGATATCCCCGATTGAATCTCTAAATTACGTCTACATAAGATATTATTCTACAGCAATCATTTCTCTAAATAAAAATGAAATGAAAAATGAATGAATGAAAGATTAAAAAAAAATATTAAATGTCACTTAAACTCGAGAGTCAGTGAACGGCCAGAGTCGTAAAAAATATCGACCAAACATATTTTCCAATTCTAGTTTTATAAGCAGTATGTGGGCATAAATAATAAAGCACTGCGAATGAAAAATCGTTGAGGAAAAAAAATTCCGCTCTCTTTATTATATCACCGTATGTCTGTGTGCACTTGACGAACAATTGATTTATATTCTAAACGAATTTTCTATGCCACAAACCTCAGAATATAATTTACCTCCTTAAACGTGATTTACATTGAGTTTAAAAACGACGGAAAGTCACTACATAAATTTATTATTGCACATACGCTTTTCATTTTGTACAATTATGAATTTACGAATTTAATATTAGACTTGGCTGAAGGCTGCGGTCAATTCGGTCTTTCCAGATGTTCATCGGGTAATATAGTCTAGTTAATAGTTAATAAATGAATTGTTAACAAATATTTACATGATTGCATTCGGTTCGGGAATATTTTTAAAAATTCCCATAGAATTCCAAAAATTTATACCAGTGGAAGATGAAAGGTGAGTCAATTTACTCAGTAGAAGTAATTTTTTCTCTATCAATGAATAAATCTTTGACAAGATCGAATGAACCTCATCCTCTTCAAATCTACTTGTCACCAAAAAATGATGAGCTTATTTTTTTCAAAAGGGGGTAGGGTAAAATGGTAAAATAATTCACTTCCAAGTAATTCCAGTAAATGTACTTGACACGAATAAATCTACATAAATATTGGCATTGAAAAACGCATAATTTTTTTAATAGTCTCTAACCGCACTGACATTTATTGGTATAAATAAATATTACTTTGCGGCCGTGTTGAAACGAGGCCCCCAGGAGGTGGTGCCCCCGTTCGTCGCCCGGGAAAATGAATTCAAGTTCGATTGGATGCCCCAGCCGATATCTCCTATCGAATAGTGACGAGTAGCGTTGGAGGAATGGAATAGATTCGAGGGATTCGAGGTAACCGAGGAGGAGAGAAAGTTGTACATACAAATCCCAAGTAAACCTTACGTAATTACCGACAGGGACGCCACGAAACGCCGGCGCACTGTATCGTACAATTTGAGGTACGTGCAAGATGGCTGGAATGCCTCAGCTGTGGTGAGGAACAATACAGTGGGGACTTCTCACAGTTGCGGTAAAAATTTGGAATACGTCCTTTAAAAATTTTTTTTTACACTCCATTTTATTTATTTTTATTATCAACGACCACCCCCGACGTGGCGATCAACAATAAATGGTGAGTTTATGTTATTTTGAGGGTGCAATGAGTTTTTTGTTGGATTATCTCGTGCGTGAATGCACCGGAATGTTTGGCGGGATGTTTTTGAAAGGCATTTGCATTCGCTAATTATTTTTAACGGTTTGCTATTGGTTTGAGGAATTTTCGCGACGTGGAAACTCACTGGATTTTTTGGTACCATTTTTTTGGGGGGAGTGGGCCCGGGGAGGACCCCGTTTCAGTGAGTTTTGATTTCATTTTTTATTTTAAAAATTTGGAAAGTACGGGGGATGTGGTTCGAATCGATTGCGTGTTTTGAAAATTCTGGAGCCTCAGAAAATTTCGGATTTTACGTCGTTGATCAGCCGATAGACCTTATTACGCGCTTTTTTTTTATCTAATCCAGGCTGATTTAATCTGATTACAGGTGTATCTGCTAACTGCAGAAGCATTGGTTTGTAGACAATAATACAGCAATCGATTAATTGAAATATCGGAAACTGGTGACTAGATTTTTCGAGAGCCAGAGTCGGGAGATTTCGATATTCACGAGAAATTCGTGGAATTTCTTGTTTTTCGATGACCGAATGAGAATTTTTAATTCAATTAATTTTTTTAGGGACATGTCAATATTTATTAACAAATTATATTGGATTTGTCAATAAATTCACACTGAACTGACCAATCAGAGCTGTTTTACTCGAGAAGTTTCCGAGTGACTGCCGTTGAAACATTTTAAATCGCGCAATTTGCAATTCCGTGGTTTTCTCATTATGCAATTTTTTATGTGATGCATAATTCTGAGCGTTTTTATGAAGCCATCGTTGAATTATGTCAACGATTATGTCTCACATTGATTGTTTTTTTTGAGTTCAGTATGTTACGAAGTTCAATTGCGAAACTGATTATTCCGCGTTCATGCACACGAATTGAATCCACACGTTTTGACTTTTTCAAATTTCCGAGAAGAAATTCTCTCCCAAATTAGGAACACTGTTTCCGTTTCTACGCGTTGCAGACAAGAAAGTCGGTGTTTCCCACGGGAAAAATGTTATTGCAATCAATTTTAATTTCATAACTAATTAACATGCAAGAAAGGTGAAGAGGGAAAAAGTTCCCATTTTCTTTGTACACAGGGAAGTGACTTATTTAAATCTGGGATATTTGAAAATTATGGAAAAACGCAGATGAAAATTTTAAAAACATATCGGAAAATTTTGTCACTAAAAATTACAGTGGCAGTTCAGAAAATGTCATTTCACTCACTCTCACTTGCCGCTTCGCAATCGACCTAATCCTCACGATAATTATAGTTATGTATTTCTGCTCGAGGGCTTCCATCTCTACCTGGCATCATTATTTATCTGACCACCACAAACTTGTTAAAACTTTTATCAGGAACTGTCATACAAAATCGTGCCACAGATATCTGAACTTCCCACGATTTTTCTTTCATTTTTTAAAAATGAAAAGAAAATTTCCCCGCATACCAGACGAACCACATTCTCCGTTACACCTAAAACCCAGACAATTGTTCAATTTGTTAACATAATATTATAAAAGATTTCATTTAATCCAGACGTTCTCGGGTGTCTGAAAAATGTCTGATGCAAATAAAAATAAAAATAGTGTGAAATTCTGACATTTGTTTTTACAGTTGTGAGAATTTTATTTTCCGCTTCTGCCGTGGAAAAGTATGTAGCGTACAATTAATTCCGTGATTGATTGATCAGATCTTTAAAAATGGCGTATCTTCGGGGCTTTATCATTTCTGGTTGTGATTGACGTTGAAAACGAAAACTGCACGATTTAACCACTGGCTGTCACCTTGTCACTCGCCGATATGTCTCTGCGTTGAAATAAATTTTTCTATTGATCGGTTGTTACAAGGATATGATAATCCCGAGGACACTTACGGAGATCGAATATCGCCTGTGGTTTATTGACGCGTAGAATTATTTTTTATTTCATCACGATATGTGACGGGTATTGAGGTGAGGTCTTGAGCAAGCGAATTTTCCCTCAAAAAATTTCACCTTCACTATAGATCCCCGGGAGAATATTGTAAGCCCGATTTTTAGAACTTTTTGAAAACTATTACACCATTTTTTGAATCTCCCCGAGGCTCTTCCTCTCGGTTCAGAATTTTTCATGAACTGAGACGTAATTTTTACATTGTGTCATCCCAGTTTCTATAATTTTCTCTCTGACTTCTTTTTATACCCATAAAAATACACGCCACGTCAAACATTGACTGAAATAAGACGCTTAATCCAATCCCCAGGTAATCCGAATGTCTCCCGAAGATGACGTCCGGTTGAGCCCCGGAGAATAATATTCCCAAATCGAAAAACGACACGGAGAAAAATCAATTCCAATTTATTAAATAAGTTTGAAATTAGATATCAAGAAATAGACTTTAGAATCAATAACAAATAAATTCTATATAAATTTTCCGCGGAGAATTGAAGACATGAATTAATTGAATTCGATTATTATTTGGCGCCTGGCGCTGGGGATTTTTTGAATCTGCAAAATTCGGTACTCTTGCTTGTTTTACGAATTATCGGGAACACCCAATTATTTTGAAGTACTCGGGGTATTACTATGGAATTTCTCTCGGGAAAATATTAATAACTTTGTGGAGTGTGATACGGTCCCGGTGGAGGTGTATGCTCGATAAATCTCAAGTGGTCGGGGATCAGTTCGATTCGGATCGGCGACCACCTGTTGTCCGGGTACACCTATGAATATTGAAAGACATCAGTTTGTTCGTGTCATCGTCAGTGATAAAGTCGTCAACGTTTCAATTGCACTGGAGAGGATTGATTACTCTGCTCAGACCGATAATTCGTCATGGTGATGCAAATGGTATGAGCTCTACTAAAATTTTTTCTGAAATGAAAATTCGGATAAATCTGTTACTGAAAAATCATAATTTTATGAGAAAATCAAAAGAAGTAAAGCTGTATTTTTATTTTATTTTTCAAAGGAAAGTTATGAACATTGAGATTAGCTAATATCCATTTTATTTTTTTCTATTCATTTACTTTGGATTCATATATATTGAACTTCTCCCCAAATTGAATTGAATGTCTCTTCTGAATCTTCTCTGCGACCCCTGAAATTATACAGAGTATGTGATATCATCTGTGTACACTAGATTGGAATGAAAACGAAAACGAAATAGAAATTGAGATAGCACCTCTCCAGTTACGGAAACACTTCCATTTCGTGTCGGAACTCCGTCGAATTCCTTATCTCCATTCGACCTGGACTGACTTTTCGTCTACTCCCGTCGGCTATCGCGTCTTCGTCTTATCCTCGAGGCGATAATACTCACGTTCTGAAAGTTGATGATTAAATTGATCAGCGGGGAAGGGAGAGAAAAAATCGAGATAAATTCTAATCAATTCAATTAGAAGAATCTCTAACAAAATTCACTCTTGCCCTAGAAATTCCCTAAAAGAAAAAATATCAATAAAATATCAATTTGTTCATAAAAATTCGATCTTAATCACAAATGCCGGATGAAAATTATTATTAAAAAATTTTCCTGCACACTTGTCACTGCACGCGTTAGACTTTTTCTCACAATTTCTCTCCGCGTGAAAGAGGTCTTATCACGGGCTCGTGACGGCTATCGTCAATTGGCAGTTGATAAAATGCTAGAGATGAACATTTTGAAAAAAGAGAGCTAATTCGAGAGAACGCACGGGTCAAGGTTTTGCGGGGTTAAAACGTTTATTCGAGTTTTGCTCTCTCACAAATTTTTATCATATTAGAATTCCAAGGAATTCCGCAATCGAGAATTCAAACTCAATAACCCACGGGAACAAAATTTTCATTGGATTTATCCATCATTAATGAGACTAGATTCGGTTTTAATTGCATCATATCGACGGTTGCGGTTTTGTTGTCCAATGTTGTTCATTACCGCGATATAAACTTTCCGAAATCGATATTCCCGTCGTCCTTCATCCCTCAGGCATCTCGATATTGCAGGGGTCCAGTTTCCCCAGGACTCTCTCCCTGATTACTTTAATTCTGAAGTCATCCGCTCAGCGCATGATTTCACCGAGCCCGAAATAATTACCTAACACCTTCCCCTCAGCAAATTACCAGAATTACCAAAATTACCAAATTTACCAAATGCATTTTTATTTGTTGATCACTGAATTTCGTTTTTCGGTGCAAAAAAAAAAAACAAAATAATTTGCGGCTCCTCTGAAAAATTGCTACAGTGATAGGTGTATTGTCAGAAAAACAATTACAATTATCCACGAAGCACGTGGTCAAGTACACGCGCGGAGACAGTCTAATAAATCAAATCGGCAGCTCCATGTGGAAATGAAAATAATTAAAAAAAAAAAAAATACATGTGGCGCCTACCTTTTTTACGCACATCATCGGGAGTGATAACAAACTGAAGATGATAACGCTGGACCAATAAATGCGGAGACTTTGCCCTCTTGGGCCCATTCTGGCCACTTGTTCTGTCACCACAAATTCATTTGCGTCGCAAATCGATCAATAGTGCATGTCGATTTCCAATAGTGAAATTTATCTCTAAATTGAGAAAATCGGAAAATAGTGAAGTGAAATTGTAGGAAAATGCTGGATCTCAACAGAAATGTGATCCTAGTGTTAAGGACACGACAGGATAGGACTGACAGGAGATTGAGGCATAAAAAAAAGGCCAATCCACCCCCGATGGAGCCACCACCTCAATTATTAAACAATAATAATCTTTACACAGATCTTAACATGAACTTCAGTGAAAATATCAAACAGGAGATCACACGGAAAAAGGTATTCAACACTGACAAAAAAAATATCAAAAAATCAGAACATTGCCACTGAAATATTCAAGTGAAATCAATCGAACGAAAGTCAATTAAAAAATGCAATTTTTAAATAATAATTGGTTTCCTTCATTTATTATTAATCTTGCATTGTATGGATTTTTAATCGTAGGGTTTATTACAGTTTCATTCAGGTTGACGTCAACTTAAGGCAGTCTGACGAGAAAGAAACAATAGCATTAATTTTTCCGAAGGTGATGAAGGGCCTCAGTAGGTCCAGACGTATAAATATTTAAACCCTCACGAGGGATTTGCGAGGAGATGCCCTATGAATACCTGAGGGCGTTGACAGTGTAATATCTCATACCTATGCCCTTCCTCATAGTGCAGTCCTCAAGTCGTCATATTATCTCAAAATAGACGCGTTATCTAATCCGGAAATCGACTTCGCCGTGAACCCAACTCCCTCCTGAATTCAATATCGTCATCCAATTCGCAATAACAAAGTTATTTACAATGTTGCGAATTTTTATAATTTTCATTTGTATTTCAATTCGCGGTTGAATTCTCAATGTCGAGAAGTAGAATTATGAGTGATTGCACAGATAATCTCTTCGGAGATGACAATGAAACTGTCAGAGACAGAAAAAATGGGAGAATGAGTTAAAAAAAATTCTATGCGACTCTGATCTAGAGTTTTAGTGAGAGGAAAATTATTTTTTCCAACAATCAAGAGTTTATTTTTTATATTCACTCCATAAATGATAACAAAATTATCACAGACGAGAAAAATACAAAACCAAAAAAAAGACTTTTCAATTATGACCTCAAGGCCCTTTAGGGCCTGACCTGAAATTTTTGGAGGAGCAAAGTGACTTTTTCCAAAATTATTCCGAATTTTTCCCTGAGGTAATCGTTGATCACACAAATTTTCCGCTCGTAGATAATAAAAAGTTTTTCAACGAAAGAAAAAATACGAGAATTAAAATGGCACCACAGCCCCAGGGACTGATCTATGATTTTCTTTCTTTCTCCCCAGTGGTGATTTTTCCCTCGGTGACTTGAAATTTTTAATTAGATCCGATGTGGCTGATCAGCGGCTTAATTGAGTTGAAAGGATAAAGGCTTTGTCGTTCCACTGGACCAACTCTAACCGATACAATCGAGTTTGTGACCATTCGAGAGTTCAAAAGTAGTTGGAACCGCTTCGTTGGTTAATTTTCTAATCTCCCTTTCATCAGCTTCATTCTTCCACGAGGAAAATTACATTCACCGAGATTTTAATGGAAATCTCGTATGATCCTTCGGATTGATAATTTGTTTTCAGAGATTGCGTATCCGTTAATCAACACACGATCAATCTCTATCATCAATTTTCTCGGTTCGATGACGTCTTACCTGTGAGATCGATCTCAATAATGGCACGTAGGCCCTCCGATCCATTCCATCCATTAAATTTTCCTCAATCCAAAAAATTCTCTCGAAATTCTAAAATTTTCAGAAACGAATCGATATTTTCAAATAAATTTCTCTCGTGTGGTACTTCTTGCAATTTTCCTCCTCCAACGAGTACCAAAAAAAGCGTCTGATAAACTCACAATTTCATGCATTAATTCAACAATCGTCCAATTGTCTCCTCATTAAATAATGGCTTCACCGATAAACTATACAATCCCCACCTCTTCTCGCCGCAATTACCACATCCGCGTAATGGCCAGCCAATTAAGATTAAAAACGTACCGAAAAAAAAACTGATAACGATGTCATCTCCATTGACCCATCCTCCCGATTAATTAACGACTCGTTATTACGTCACAATTGGCAGGAATTCACGGAGGTAAACGGCTTATGCACAATTTTCCACGACCCGAATGCTCTTATCAGCGAGGCGTGAGGCTAATTACCCACCTTTTGCGTAGAACTTGCCAATGATGCTCCACATTATGCCGTTGGCCAGCAGTTATATCGCGTTTTATTATCTAAAGGTTTAACTAAAAACACCTGACCTACCCCAAGACTTTTCCCCAAAAACAATTTCGAATTTTAGGAATTAATTATTCATTATTATTCATTATTATTCATTATTATTCATTATTATTCATTATTGATTATTCCCCAAATGAAATATCGAAAAAAAAGACTTTTATTCATTTTAAAAAATTTATTTGTTCATCCGAAAAAATTCCTGTTGAATTGCCAGGAAATTGAATTTATTTTCAATGAAAAAAAAAAATGAAAAACAACAAACGAAAGAGTTGCTGCGGTGTAAACCACCACTGGAGGATCAGATGTCCATGAAAAGGGGAAAGACGTAGACGACGTGCCCTGTTTCACCAGAACAGAAGGACACATGCACCGGAGGCAATCGGGTGGGGCACCCCACCACCTCATCACCTAAGAATTTAACGAATTAATGGGCTTGCAAGGAAATTTTCACTCCCTGAATAATTCAATCCGGTGGACACCGAATTACAGCGATTAATTAGCAGGAGCCGAGAGATTCGGAAGTCCCCAGGTCGTCAACGATTCAAATGCCTTATTCGACTGTTAATCGGGTAATTAAGGTGCGGGAGGTGGTTCCAAGGTCGATGAGGTAGAGTGGGGCAATCAGTTGCCCTAGTGAGGATACATTTTTCAGCATTAGTGGGTGACACTTCGCACAACTTGCAAGTTGAGTGTCTACAAGATAAATTCGTCGCTTCCTTTTTTTTTCTGGTTAATTCGTGGATAATTCACGACTTGCTGTCTTTGGGTGAATCATTAATTATTATTGATCAGTATTAATTGGTAATTAGAGAAGTGACTGAGTGTGGTCGACTGGATGGAGGGCAGTGGAATGGAAAAGTGAAGGAGGTGAGGCTCGTTAGTCATTGAGATAGTGGAGTTTAGGTAATCCGGAGGTCTTCTGACTCTTCAGGGTCTTCTGGGCGTAGGTGAAGCCGTATATTTCGATCGGTCAGGAATTATGGTGGACAGAGAGGATGAGAACGAGGGCGGAAGCTCACCGGATACTGTGATTGCACGGGCCGAATTTGAAGAGGTCAGGAGACGCAGGCAGAAGAGCACATCTGCTTCTGATTCCAGATTCAGTCTGGATTCTCGTGGCCTGGAGGTCCAGGCTGGGGCCAGTGCTGGGGTCCTCGAGGAGAAGAAGAAGAAACGATTCGGCGGCCTCAAGAACACCTTCCGGAGGGACAGCGGATTCTTCAAGAAGAAGGACAAGAGTGTGGACTCGAAAAATTCGGGGGATGTCGAGGCTTACGAGGACTCCTCCAAAGGTTTTCTATTTTCTCTGTTGGAGATTCTTTGTATTTTCAGAAAATAGATTTCACGATTACTATTACTGAATTTTTCAAATAAATTTCTCGAAATATTCAAGATCTTCAAGATGTTTTCTGTGGTTTATCACTGGCATCCACATAAACCGCAGAAAAATGAAAGTTGAATTTTGAAAAAAAAAAAACAATAAAAAAATATTCCCAGAAGTTGAACATTTTTCTCTACATTCTATTCGACTGCGCGAATAGAATTTTTTATAAAATAAACAATGAAATGAGTAAACAAATAGCAAATTCTGTAATTTAGAATGAAATTTGAAAAATCAAATTCGCCTGTGTGAGTAATTCCTGAGGTACTCCACGGGAATTATTCCCAAATTTAAATATTCCGTCAATTTCCGTCAAAAAATTGTTTGAATTTATACGGAATAATCACGTCTGGTTGTCGACCGACTTAAAAAATCGTTAGAAGCCCCAGTAAGTCAGATATCGAGGGCGCTAACACTCATTGCAACGGTGGCTTCTCGCAGAGACAACCAGAAGAACGTCTGCACCACCGGAGAAGAGATCCTCACCGCCTCCAGCTCCAAGTCCATCCCCCCCAGTGACGAGGATGATGAAGAAGAAGAAGTCCGGTTCCCTCGTTCGCAAACTCAGTCTGAGTAAATTTCGTCTGGGCTCGAGCGATCAGGAGACACGTCAGACACCTGAAGGAGGTGACAGCAGTCGCTCCCAGAGTCAGTCATCCCAGGATTCACCTGGTTACCCAGAGAGTCCAGTGAAGTCCAGTAAAAAGGCTGGACATGTGAGTCGTGCTGATGAGGACAGAGTGAAGGGTAGGGAGAAGAGACCTCCTGTAGCGACACCCACATCGGAGAGGGGTAACCCAGGTACGTGGGGGCAAGATAGGGAGGAGGGGGTGCCCGATGGCAACCAACGACGGGCCGACGATGCTAAACCCCGACACAAACTCGAGAAAACAGTCAGCACTGTCACTGTTGTACAGCGCAAGTCACCCTCCGTCACCATAAGGACGAGTTTTCCTCAGGATCGTACATTAACTCCAGGTACGGAGTCCAATTCCCCTGGACAACCCCCAAAAATTCAATTTTTATCATTAAAAAATCACAAATACTCACTATTATTCACTATTCGTCATTAAAATATTTAAATATATTTGAAAAACATGCATGGAAAAAATACTGGCTCGAGTATGGAGAACAATATATACAATACGAGTCTCATATATTTTTCAAATTTGTATAAATTTTTTCTTGGAAGGAATTGGAATTGAAAATGGATTAATTGGGTGGGAGGGAAATTTGACAGTGAAATTTTTCCCTTCATGTTGCAAATTCTCCTGAGACTCAAAAATGAGTTTTACCCTTCAAGTAAATTTCGCGGTGTTTTCCGGAAAATTGAGAAGAAAATGTTTAACAGTGAAGGAGCCTCGCCCTGACCCCTCAGGGAGTCAAGCAGTGTCAACGCTGCCTTACGCCCTGTCCAAATGGTCTGACCACTCGGTAGACATTCGAGGAGCCTCGAAGAAGCTGAAGCTAGCGGTGAAAGCTGGATCTGAGTCCTCCCTGAGGACACCCCCAGTGACGCCGCCCGTGGAGCTCCGAAGGAAATTATCACTGCTCGAGGAGAAGAGGGCGATATTCCAGCGGAAGTTCTTCGCAAGCTCCGAGGGAATTCCGTCCCTTGAGAACTCCAGGGACACGGTTGTCGGCATCAAGGGCTCAAGCCCCGAGGACAAGAGTGAAGACGATCCTTTGCCTGATAATTTCGGTAGCAGGCGACCCTCCAAACACATCAGTGTGCGGACTTTCGATATTTACTCGACCGTCGACGGGGACTTCGACGAGGAGTCCGAGGATTATCTGGAGGGAATTGAGGACCAGGAGGATCAGGAGGAACCTGTGAGCATGGCCCTCGCCGGGGAGACCTCCGCGGAGGCCTCTAGGACCCTCAGCGTTGAAAGTGGGGTGAGGTTTTTGTGAAGAAGTGATTCGGGCAATTTGAGATAAATACAATGCCTCGAAATTCCTTCGATTGAAATTATTGCGATAATGAATAGTGCATCATTGATCAATCTTGAATAAAATTTTCGGTACATTCTGCGGAAAGAATTATCCGATGAGGATTCCTTCAGGATTTTCTGAGATTTCGCTATTTGAAATTTAAGAATTTACGGAAATCATCTCGTTGTATTCGAGAGGAATTTTCTTCATGAAAGTTTTTCCTCTAAGATTATTTAAAAAAAGTATGAAAATCGATTCTAGGAAAATTGAGAGAATTCGGTGAAATCGAGAGATCTGACACTCAATATCGACAAAATTCCATAATATTGCCGAAAAAATCACTGAAGCTTCTGATTTCCTCCGAAAGCCACTCAATCGCATAATGATAAATAAACAAATCCATCTCGCATAATCCTATTATCCCCACGTGATCGTCGCCGTCACGACAGCCATAAAATTTATCAGAATGGAAAGGCAATCCCTTGACTTGAAAAAAACCCAAGAAACACTCGAGTTCGCACGTAATTCTATGATGCGGATCGATATAGTTGCACTTTGCGGTTCTCGCCCAGAGTTTCGAGTTACCACTGGTGGCTTCTCATGCTCCCCTTAACACTTTGCATGGAGACTGAAAAAAGCGTGCAAAAAAAATGAGAAAAAAATGAGAAAAAAAAATGAGAAAAAAAAATGGAAAAATGAGGTATGGAGTCCGCCCCCTCAAAAGTTTCCGTTAGTCACCCCCCAAAAGTCCCCTTGTAGTACTGTGCGTTGAGATATCATTGACTGTATTGTCATACTGGCGGGGGCACATCAAGAAAACTAGTGCTGTTTCGTCTCATTGTCCGAGTCACTCTTGCTGACAATCTTGCGCGGTGAACCTCCGGGTTTCAAGAAAATTGTCATTTCGAAGAGTGCATTTTTATCGTGGCGAAAGAAAAATACGAGTCGCGGGAGAAAACTTTGGTTTACGGTTGTTCCGATTGTCTCGGCAATTCAATATGGAGATGGACTTGAAATTTTGGCAACCTATCACCTTTCAAGAACTCACGACCTGGAGAATTCACCCAAAGTCCTGGAAGTGGTGCATGGTCTGTATATTGGGAAAAAAAATTATCACTGCACCGGTATTTCTTTCTGTTATTTTCCATAATCGGATTTAAACCAAAAATTATTGGAGCGATCATCCTGAAACATTCACCACACGATCTGAATAAAAAAAAACAAGATTTCATTTGCATTACGCATTTCTCTCATTTTTACTCATTTTCCAGGAAAAAAAATTGTTGAATTGCCCCGGGAGTAATCATTATACAATTATCATTATTTTTAAAGTTAATTTCTTTCCTGAAAACAGGATAATTTAATAATTATAATATAATTTCCGTTATTTAATTTTTCGTTCTCTTCGATTGAGTCATTTCGTTAAAAAATCGCTAGGGTGTTGACACGATGAGAGTTACAATCCTGTTTGTACCGAGCATAATTGCGGTTTTCCCTGGAAAAATTAGATGAATAATACTTCTGACGGGCTCCACTCAATTCTGCGGTTCACTGGATCTCCACGAGATAAGATAACACTTGTTGTGAATCACGTGACGCTCGGTTGAATGATTAATGTCTGTGAATGTTTGTGGTTTGTTATTCGTTGATTTACGGATTTACAATTGTTTTTAATTTTTTACAGTCGACGCACAATAGCGCACCGAGTGCGGGCGTTGGTGAGAAGAGAGAGCATTTGTATAAAATTCTAGTTATTGGAGAATTGGGAGCTGGTAAAACATCAATTATTAAAAGATACGTACATCAATTCTTTTCACAACATTACCGGGCGACTATTGGCGTTGATTTTGCCCTGAAAGTCCTCAATTGGGATCCACACACTATTATCAGGCTGCAGCTATGGGATATCGCAGGTCAGTTGTAAACAAGATTGATAAAATACTGATAAGTAAAAAGTACAAGCTGGAGACGTTTTTCCACCATTTTTTCTGCACTCCATTCCACTTTTTTTTCAAACTGTTGCCGTTTTGATAAACATTATACATTTTTTCTTGAACAATGGAAGTAACACGGATATCTTGGAGAATGTTATTCAAGTGGTGGAAAGCGGTGCGAAGAAAGTGGAAAATTATTTGAGAGCACTAAATAATGTAGCAGTAGAATTGCCGCGATCTTCCGAACTCTTTTCCTTTTTATATCGATTAATCTCGAAAGTTATTAATTTTAGGAGGAAATGTCAATATAATTTTTTTGTTGGACATGTAATTATTCATAAATAAGTTCTGTAATGTTTTCTATATAAACTGGGATGGCAACAGGGGACTAGTAATGAATGAAGAAGTTTATGTTGTGATTTAGGACAAGAGAGATTCGGGAATATGACGAGAGTGTATTACAAAGAAGCCGTTGGTGCCTTTATCGTCTTCGACGTTACGAGAAGCGCAACTCTGGAAGCTGTGGTCAAGTGGAAACAGGATCTCGATTCCAAAGTGCAACTTCCCGATGGCTCACCAATTCCATGTGTTCTTCTCGCTAATAAATGTGATCAGCAGAAAGAGGGATTAGTCAATTCACCAGGAAAAATGGATGACTACTGCAAGGAGAAGGGCTTCGCCGGATGGTTCGAGACCTCGGCGAAGGAGAATATTAATATCGAAGAGGCTGCTCGCTTTCTTGTCAATAAAGTAAGTGCAGATGAAAAAAAAATTCACCGCATCCAATCAATACTTTCCTTTCTAAAGAGAAGGATTAATTAATAAAAATAATTCGTTCGTTCGAAAAAAAAATGGACAATTGAATGAAATAATTAAAACGAAATGTATGAAAAATTTGATGGAAAATTTTAGAGGTCTGTTTCTTTTTCTTTCAGATACTCCAAAACGATCAATTAATGAAGGGTAATGGCGCCCAGGACCAAGTGGATGGTGAACGTTTTGCCCTAAATCAATCACCAACGAGTTCAAAGAAATCGTGCTCCTGCTGACAAAGTGCAATTAAACTCAATGATCCGCCCAATGTGGAGTACAACGAGACCACGCGAAAGACTGCCATCGCGTTGATCACCTATTCGATTTACAATTACGTGTTTACACATTGATTACCCTGTGACGTGCAATAATGCTAGCCAGTTGACGTACGTTTATGGCTCTTTGCCACGTAAACTTATTTAAGAAGAATTATTGAGACGGAGAGAGTAGAAGACTCTCGGAGATTATGTTCCATGCCATTCCATTTACCTAATTATTTTTCAACCCCTGTGTCCACTCCCACCTGTTAACTTCAACGTAAATTCAATTACGATATGGAGTTTTAACAGAGTCCCATGTTTACCCTGAATGTCGCTTCCAGCGCGGTCTCTGTGCCATTTTTTAACACATTCATTGTTAAAAAAAATTCGCAAAGACTTTCTACAGAATTTGTAGGTAGTAGATAATTACAGGAGCTATTCGGTTTTTAGAAACAAAAATATCCCTTAGAAAATATTGTGAAATAAAAATAGCGGACTTTCTGTTTTTGATCTATCCCAAGAGAATATTTTTCTATTGAAATATTTTCTGTAGAATCGCTTGAATTTTAACTTTCAAGTTTTTTCATTACAGTTTTTTAACCAAAGAATCGAAAAATCCTGCTTAAAAAATTTTTCACTGTAATTGATTTGTCAATGGAACTTCTTGATAAGATCAAGAGAATATTTACACGGTTTTCCAAAAAATCTAGTTGACTTCCACTCCCGTCATTCCACAAAGTTGCATTCCATTCAGCGAGAAATCGCGGTTAAATTGTTGTTCGATGATGAAATTTTATACAGCCAATTGAATAATGAATATTACGAAGATATATATGTATACAAGGATTATTGAAGATATTTAACATCACGAGAGTTTCAATAAAAAATGAAACGATGTAATAATGTTTGTAAATAACTAAGAATTTTAGGGTAACAGAACCATTTTCTTGTTCTTGTGTCTCGGTGAGTCGTTGCAATCATTTCTTTTTCCTCTCCTCCGTCGTAATTAAGGTATTTACACTTTTATATAACACTGTAATCACTCTTTATGACTCACGAGGCGACGATTCTGAAATAGTCCGAGACGGTTTGAATAACCATTTTTAGCAACAGTATCTTGAATTTTGTCTTCATTAAATTCTTGTTTTGTTTTATGTAAGTCAAAACGCCATTAAATTATACTCCATTGTTATTGTGGTTTATTTACTCGACCTGCCTTTAATACCAATATTTATTCCGTGCTTTATTAATTCATTAAGGAAATAGTCAACGCCGGCTTTTACATTTACATTTGACAAAAAATCTGTAAGACCCGGGAAAAAAATGATATTACATTAAAATTCAATTGAATAATTCAGCCTGCGATATTTTCTAGTTTAAAAAACCAGAATTATTTATGGAGATCTGATTGTTGACTGTGGCTCCGATAAATACGAATGAGGTGTTGATAAGGTACGTAAATATGAGATAGTTTTAATGTGCAGGGAAATGGAGTTCCGAGGATTTTGTAGTGTTGAGAGTTGTCATGAGTGATTGCGATAAATTTCTGGGGGCCGATGTCCAGGGGTTGAATCCCTTCGACAGAATTAATGATCGATTACTCCTATCGTGGGAGAATCTGTCAGTGGAGGTTGGAGGGAAGAGAGATTATTTTTCGGGAAAATTTTCAGGTGGACAGGTGGTGCTGAGGGATGCAAAGGGTTGGACTGAAACTGGCCAGTTGGTCGCAATCATGGGCCCCAGGTGAGGAGCAGTACCTGAATTCGGGGATTGCGGTGTTAATAAGTAATTGTTGTGTAGTGGAGCTGGGAAAACTACTCTGCTGGCAAGTCTCGCGAGATTAACCGAACCAGTTGCGGGATCGATTCGTCTCAATGGAGTTGAATTATCCAAGGGTGACATGTCAAAGATAGCGAGCTTCGTGCCGCAGGTTGATCCACTGCCTGTCATGTTGACGACCGGTGAATACATATCCTTCTCGGTATGACTGTTTTGTTTTGTTCTTAGTTTCTTCGGAGGTAAATTATTTAACCGGTGGGTTGGTATTCGGGGATGTCGTAGTATTTCGGTGATTCAGGTTGACAGGCGGTTCCTCGTATTTTAAGAATTCATTGCCATTGGATTTCTGACTTCTCCGACTTGATTCCTCATTTTCAATCATTACGGAAATATGTCAATTTGTTTTTGAAAATTAAAGGCTCAATTAAAGTTGGAGAAACTAGAATAATGTAGAAAATCGATGATTTGAATTTTGTTTTGGTCTCTATCCGCCAGTTTAAGTCGGAAAAATTCGGGAAATGAAGTTTTCTCCTTCTACGATCACTCCATTACCCAAAAAATAGTTGAAAATTTAATCGAAATGTCAGTGCGCCCTGAGACTGGATGCATGCATGTCCGCCAGGGAGAAGAACCTCATGGCGACGAGAATAATTGAAGACCTGGAATTGGCAGACAGTCGGGACGTTTTAATATCGAAAATCTCTGGTGGCGAACGGAAAAGAGTCTCTATAGCAGCTGAGATAATCACCCAGCCGAGAATTCTCTTTTTGGATGAGCCAACGACCGGTGAGTCCCTCCTAAATAATTCACAGGACGAAACAATAATTCAGATGCCTTCAGGATTGGACTCGTCCTCGGCATTTCGAGTCATTCAATCGATTAAAGTTGCTGCACATCATAGCATCGTCCTGTGCTCTATCCATCAGCCAGCAATCACTCTCTATGACCTATTCACTCACGTTATATTTTTGACTGAGGGTAGGACAGCATTTTCTGGAAGCCTCGATGCAGCAAAAACCTTTTTCCAGAGGCAGGTGTATTTCATATACCAATTATACAAAAAAAAATTTTTAATATCTCGAAAACAGAGGGAGAGGAAACAGAGTCAGATTTTCATCGGAAATTTTGTTACAGAGCTAATTAAGAGCTACAAAAAATGTTCTTGCAAAAGTATGAGTATTTTTTGGATTTGAATATTTTTTCGAAAAATTCTGAATTTCGATGGAATATCATTAAACTCGAGAGAAATAGCGAACTGCTCGATAGGACCTTTTTTATAGGGTGGAATGAGAGCTATAAAAATGGATTTACGTAGATTTCGCTATCTTTGTTAGATTCGGAGATATTTCGCGAAAAGTTGGCTATCAACTCAATCGAGTTTCACGTTTTTTAAACCGAATTGAATACTGATCTTATTTTATTGATGAAGTGAAGGGTATAACTGTCCACATGGCTTCGACGAGGCCGAGTATTACATCAGGATCTTATCGGCTCGGCATTCAGAGGATCTGGGGACTGATCTCCATAGGAATAACGCTGAGAAAATTTGTGATGCTTACAGCCGTTCAACTTCCTCTGATTTTTCTTGGAAAATTGAAGAAGGACCGCTGGGATTTCAGATCGAAAATATCCAGTGAGCATTTGAGAAGATGACATGCATGACAAATTCAATGGAATTTGTTCAATGCCGTTGAAATCGTACGTGCACGAGGGAAATTCATAGAAAAACGCGCAATCGGGAAAAATTCTATTGAAATATTTTCTTCAGAAATTTTTCAACGCAAATTCTACGGATTTTCTCACTGCATTCTTTCCTCCTCTGATTGAAAAGTGGATGAAAAATAAATTAAAAAATCCAACGCGAGGAGTTTCTTCAGAATTCTTTTAATTAAACAATCGACGAAGTGATAAAGTGCGATAATTCAACTTTCACTTCAAATAATCAAACACCGCCAAATTCCATTTTAAAAGATGAGAAAAATCTGTTATCTCTTTCTCTAGAATATTACGAACCGACTTTCAATTTTTCTATGGAATTTCTCTGTGCGTTTATTGTCTCCCGGATAATTAAATGGAACAATGGGAGTATTATTTTCAGAAAATCATCAAATTGGTTCGTCCAGTTCCATTGGCTGACATGGAGATATTACCTTGAGAACAGAAGAACAATAATCAACGGATCAGTTGCATTCCTCTATTACGCTGTTAGTGCGCTCTTATCGTTTTGGAATAAATTTTAATTGGATTATTTTTACATCTAACCATTACCAGGTCTCTATTGTGCTGGTTGGTGTTTTTTACATTGGAATTGACACTGAGAGGCAATCCGGCGTGAAGGATGCGATGGGTATGCTCTATATGACGGGTACAGAGCTCGTGTATTCATCCACGTACACCGTATTGTATGAGGTGCAGTCGGAGATTCCAATTTACCTCAGAGAGAGGAAATTCTATAGCCCATCTGCCTATTACCTGGCCATGCTGTTTAGTTGGGTGAGCAAAACCGCTAAACAACGAATGAATTTTTCCTCCTCTTCAGGAAGAGCTGTTGCAAATTTTCATTCATCTTTAAAATTTTGAAAAATCGTGATTATCAATGGAGACTGAAAGTTTAATTCCGATTATTTCTCGATTATTCATAAGAAATAATTGGGGAGGGTGATACGGGCACATGGGGTAAAATAGATATATTTTCCTCAATTCGTAATTTCGCAAGACGAAAATATTCGACTCAGTAACGAAGTGATGAAGGGGGATAAGTGAATTTGAGGGCAGGCTCACTTTAGCAAGAATATCTTTGAATTTAAGAGAGATCATGGAATTCATTTAGTCATCCCCATTTACCACTCTATTTGCTGAAAGCGATTGGAGAATTTTTCCATGAATATCCCCAAATCGAAAGAACTCGGGAGAATTTTTAGAATTTAAATGAAAATTAAAGTGTCCATCTCACCCATTATTTTTATTCAAACATTTCCATCATTGCTTGAAGTTTCCAAAATATCCCGATATGTTCCAATATTTTTTAAAACAATAAAATTGTGACGTATTAATTTTTTTCAGATGCCCAAGGTGTTGCTGAAGTCATTATTCCTAACGATTTCAATTCTCGTTATTTTCAAATACAAGGTGATGACGATATCCATGTTCCTGGAGTATTTAGCTGCAACGACCGCCTGCGGTGTTTGCGCATCAGCTTACGGGATAATGATGTCCTGCCATTTTGCGGATGTCAATGTTGCCAGTTCCATTATGGCACCCATCGATCTACTTGCTCTACTCATGGCTGGAGTGTTCTATAATCTGAGAAATTCATCAGGAATCGCTAGTTGGCTCAAGTATTTATCTATATTTCATTATTCCCACGAGCTGATGGCAGTCATTCACTGGTCCAGGATAAAAAGGATCCAGTGCGATGTTGAACATTTGCCCTGTTCTAAAACTGGGTCAGAGGTTCTAGCTGAATATGGGTACAGCCAGGGGGATTTGGGCTTCACTGTAGGGGGTTTATTTATCCTGACAGGGGCCACCCTTTTCATGGGGTTCTTGGGGGTAATGAGAAGGAGAACAATTAAATCGTTGTACTGAGGGATTTTCAATCAGATTTTTCTACTGAAGGTGCAAATACATTTTTAATCGATCATTAACGAGTGGAAAATTCGAGCAATTATATCAACGGTATAAATAATATAAAACACGTCATTCAATTTATTAATTTAATTTCCAGAAATAAACATATGCATGCAACAACGAACAAATTATAGAATAAAATAACATAAGATAATTAAATTTCGAGGAATGGCGCAATTAAGGCAGTGAAAATAAATAACATTGCAATAATAAAGGAAATAATTCCACAGGTATTTCAAATTAATTATTTCAATTTGTTCGTAATGAAAGTTGAAGTTGTAAATTCTCTAAGAACACATTAGTAACTTCCTCGATCCTTTGGGAATATTTTCTTCATTAATAAACGGGCTCCTTCGTGCTTCGATATCGAATAGCTAGAAATCCAGCGAGATGTCCTAATGCGAATATAGCAACGAGGCCCACGAGGTCCATGGAGTAATTACCTGGTACATACCCGTATTTCTCGAGGACTCCTGTCCCCGAGGATATGCAGGGCTCCTCGGGATCCGGTGGACAATCTTCAGAAAATTTGAGAAAAACACGAGTAAATTATTTAACATCCATTAAAATTTTCAACTCAAATAAAAAACATTAATTTTTAAAGTTCATACTTTCGGTATGAAATTCTATAAAACTTTCAATGGAATTCTAATTTCATTTTAAATTTGATTGGTTTTTTCATTTTTTCCGTCTGGTTTTATATTTAATCTTCGGAAAATGTAAATGTAAAAAAAGGAACTGATGAAAATGGCGTCATCAATTCTTTTGGAGTTTCAATAGAAAATTAATAGATTTTCTTGGGAAAGCATAAGGCTTTCTGGTGAATTTCTTCATAAGTTTCCATCTCTTAATCTCGTTAATACGAACTTATGTGATCATATTCCTTCCACTGCGTCAACGAAACGGCCTCGGCGCTATAATAAAACTGAGAGATGTACTTGAGCCAGGAGATCCTCGGTGGCAAGTTTCTGTAATCACGAGAAAACATTAAAACTCGTCTCCCAACTCGTCAAATATCTCTGAAACTCACTCGAGATGAAGATAGATTCCACTGAAAATTAACGTGAGAAAATCAATGGGTACGGACAGCAGCGAAGCAGTATCGATTGATTTGAAGGAGGCGGACATGAGGCAACCTGTTATCAAGAGCAATTAAAACTTTTCGACAACAATTGATAAACTCCGATGACTTGTCAATTACTGACCGACAGCTGATGCGGATGTGGCGCAGAGTATGACAGGTAGTGCAAAAGAAATGAAACCAGTTAGACCACCTTTTAGCCCAGCAATGCTGTAAATCAGGGCTGCATACAGAAATGGCTGAACGATAGAACCAGGTATCTGGAAAATTAATTGAATATCCGTTTCCAAAAGAAGAGAACACTAAGAAAAAAATCCTTGTTTCCACGAAAAATTCACGTATTTCTAAAAAAATCTGGAGGGAATTCTCAAATTCACTCAATTATTAATAAATATCTTTATAATAAAAAATAAAAAAAATAGGCGACTCGAAATACAAAAGCAGAAATACAAGCAAAATGATCTGTCAAAAGATTTGATGTTTAGTAGAATTGAAAAAGGAATGAAATTGAAAAATAAATCTTCTTCAGTGTTTTTAAATTTAGTAAAAGTAATTTTTTCTTTGAATGCAGACTAAAATTCCACGATCTCTTGGAAACAAGTGATAGTTCCTTTAGAGGAAGGATTTCTTTTTTCCTGTGACATAAAAGTAATCCCACCAGAACAGCTATTTTGCTGAGATAATAGGGAGCTGGGTAATAGAGCCCGCTGGCCATATCCCTCAGCAGGAGAGGAAGTTCCTTGGGAAATGTATAGAACACAGCATAATTGAACGTAAACACAGTCTCGGTAACAACGAGGTACATGAGCCCCTGCATATTTTGGATTCCATTCTGGTCGATGTTCTCGGTAACGTGGATGTAAGGCGTCGCCAGGAGGACACCGATGGACATGTACAGGAAGAACCTGAGGAGAATGACACTCCAGTTTCTTCTGTAGTCAAGATAACTCCTCCAGGTCAGCCACTCGAGTTGAGTGAGGGGGTGGATTTTTTTGAAGTCACTCGCTGGAAGAATACCCTCAGCAAAAATCGGATGGGGTGCACGTTCCTCGATGGTGCCGTTGCAGGACCTCTCGATGGTTTTTTTTATTTTACCACCGTAGGACGAGCCCGCGAATTCCTCGCAGATCCAATTAACCTTCTTCGTGCATTCATTTTCACTACCAAGAGTCAACGATAACTGGGAGACGAAGAACTCGGCGTTGTTGAAAGTTGGAGGACAGTGGAGACCAAGGCTGCGTCCATGGGGATGGGCAAAACATTATTTTAATTACAGAAGTGAAGTGCAATCGCGGGAGAGGAGAATAGTCGTCCGCGGTGAGGAATATTTCATTAAAGTTTGAGGGATCGATTGATTTACCTTGCGAAGAATGATGTGGCGTCTGCGGTGTTGCCCTGGAAGGCAACTTTGCCCGAGGCCAAGAGGATGACCTCGTGGAATAATTCGAGGAGACCCGAGGCAGGTTGATGCAGTGAACAAACAACAACCCTTCCTCGGGCCGCAACATCCCGGAGGGTTCTCACCACCACCAGGGCAGAGTAACTGTCGAGCCCGGTCGTTGGCTCGTCGCAGAACAATATGCTCGGCTCCGTCAGCAGTTGAACCGCCAAGGAAACGCGTTTTCGCTCGCCTCCGGAGAGGTTTACGAGTTTTGAGAGTCGAGACTCGGTGAGGCCCAGGTCGCACAGGAGATTCTCGATCCTCTGGTCACGCGCGGCCGTGCGAAATCGACGGTCCATCCTCATTCGGGCCTGCAATGCCCCATTTTACACGGAATCATTTATTTCAGAATTTCTAGAACTCGTATCAAAATTTTTATTCATTTCCCGATAGGCAGGAGGGGTTGGGGAAAAGTACCATGAACTCCATGTGTTCTTGGACGGTGAGGGTCTCGACGGACAAATCCTCCTGGGGAACAAAACCCGATATTCGAGACATCAGGTGCGCATCCACTGGTTTCCCATTCAGCAAGACATCGCCTGTGGCCTCTCCTTTCAGCCGTCGACTGATGGTTGCCAACAGACTGGTTTTTCCTGCTCCACTGCAATTTTCCCAGCGAATATTCGACATTGTCAATGGCCCCTCAAAAAATTCACAAGTTTTCTAAACAATCCCTCAAATTTCATCCCAATTTTCTGGTTTTTGCCTGATTTTCTCATCGCAAAGATATGAAAATTAAATAAAAGACAATATCAGAGAGAATTTACACTGAAAATAAATGATCAATCCAGTATTTCGGGGATCGATCGCCGAATCGTTTTTTCCCTCGATTCAAGTCCACATTTTTCTCCCCGTTTCTCCTGATAATAAGAAATCTTTTCTCCATGGATAAACACTCATAAACCTTACAACTCACTCTCAAAACTAAAACCCCTCGTTAATTCCAAAAAAAAACCTCTCTACTCCGTGAATTTATCCTTGAGGAAGTAGCTATTTCCGGGAATGCGGAGAAATAGGTACTTCCTGAAGGGCTCTATCTTTATTACAGCATAAAAAAGTACCTCGGTCCTAATATCGCCATCAGAGTACCCGATTTCACGACTCCACTGACTCCATGCAGCAGCTGGATGTCCTCCATACGCCTTCCTCTAACTAGATCCATAATATATCCCCCATTTCTCCTCCTTTTAACCGTATACGAAATATTTCTCCAAGTCAGGGTGAGACTCCTCGGCGAACAGAGTGCAGTCTCGGTGAAACTCCTCCGTTGGGACTTCATCTTCAACAATTGCAATCTATTAGTCCCAATCGATGGAATTGGACGTCTGGAAACGACTACAACTCGGTGAAGAGGAAACCACAATAATGCGAATGTCTTTGTGCATTTCGTTACGACTGTCTCCGTTGAGTGTTTTGTGGCATGTCTAGGGAGGATTATGTAAAGCTGTATTTTATTTCTCTGATTGCTCCGAGATTTATGGCTCTCGCTCGGTTAATTAATTATTCCTATTCTGCATGCGCTCGTTATGATTTCATTTTTCTTTTTCCAGAATTCTTTTTCCACTTGTGGACCACAGAGTTCTTTTCGAAAATTCGAAAACTCCAGAGGAATTCCCGACAATTTTTCTCGGTTGAAATAAAAAATTCAATATTATGTAGGATTGAGTGGATTATAAAATGGATGACAGATTGAAATTTTAATTGAATAACGTTTACTTATTTATGGAAATATATATATATAATATATATATAAATATATATAATTGGGAAATAATTACCTTGACAGTGCCGAAGAACAACATGGCTTCACCTCCACTCACTCATGCATTACGAAAAAAAATCAAGCAGGGGATAGGATTATATTCCACTGGTGGAATAATCTATTGAATAAAATAGTTCACGAGAGGACATCACCCGGGGAATGAGACAAATGAAAATTTAAAATTGCCGATTTCACGAAAAACACCCGTGAATAATTATTAAATCATTAATGTTCAGGACGTGGAGGAATCTGGTTTAGATTCGGAGAACGATATCTACCTGGGGTGCGAGGATGCCCTGGAGATGACTCAATAATATCACGATAAAATAAAAATTGCAAGGGAATGGTGGAAATTTCCAGTGTCACATGCACGGGATTTCAGAAGACCACCAACTCCGAGCGATACGATTACGTTGGGGTAACTGAAAGCAGGTTTTGCACTCCGTGTAGGAGACACTCATAGTTGGCTTAACGGGGGGAAAGTATGCTCTCAGGATGAGACTTCGATGGTGGATCCAATTGCAAGTGCGGGGACATGAAAAATAAATTAAACAAGTCCGGGAAATATTGTTACAAACACTTCGTATGGCTATAAATTCTCCATTTTCATACACAATAAAAAGAATAATTAACAATTAAGTCAACTAAAACATTCGCTGAAATATCCATTTACAGTTCCATTCGAACTGTGCGAATTTTTTTTGTGGTGAAATTATTTTTAATTTTTGAAACATCGAAAAATTGGATGGAAAAGAGAAGGGGAATAATGATGAAATAAATAAAAAACCTGAATTGAAGTAATTTTAATGATTGAATGTGAATGAAAATGAGAAACTATTTTCATCCATTAATAAAATTCATCCAATCCATCAATTTTTATAAATAAAAAAATAAAAAAATGATATGACTTTAGAAAGAGAATTTCTAATTAACTTCCATTTCCGCTTCATCACTTCCGGATCATCCCTAAGATTTTAAACAATAAAGAATCCGGAGAATTACCCCTGAAAAAAAATTGACAGATTCTCAACTTTGTAATAGCTAATTCCACGAAAGAATTGATAAAAATGGCGAGCAACCGGGGAAATGGTATTCATCATTCACCTAGAAAATTCACGCAGGAGAGAATAGTCGGGTAAATGAAAAACCTGGGAATATCGGAATCGGCGCAATATGATTTCACGAAGTGCGGCGAAATGAAACGAAAGGACGTTTTGCGTTGCGCAAGCGACTGTTCCATCTATGCACCCTTACCCATCCCCGTGGGGAATCACGGGATTTGCTAGATATCGAGCGACTAGTTGGACTTATAAAATGGCGTGCGCTTAGTCGGACTTTAATCGGGCTCGGAGAGATATTTATTTTCCCCCAACAATCCTCGCTGAAAATTTAACATTATTTTTTCGCACTCAGCATCAATCGGCGACAACTCAGATTGTAATTCAATTATTTTAAATCATTCAAATTATTTAACCGATTTATTTTCTTTAGATTAATGAGGATTTTGCCATTAGTAGACACTATATACGAAACTTCTAACCTCATTTCACTCGGTTATAGCGACGATGTCACATTCAAAAATCTAGTCTGTTGATAAATCATGAATCAAAAAAAATTTTGGATTTTAAATTCATACAGGATTTTGAAATTACAGGAATTTTATTAGATAAAATTCTGTAGAATTTATTCTGTACTTTGCAAAATAAATTTGACATCCAATTTTTTCAAATTTTTTTTGTTTCTGGTTTTCGATACGGAAAAATGAACTGAGAAAAACTCGGGAAATTTGAGACGAGATATTCTACAGGGAATATTTAAATGGAAATGAATTAAAAATAAAAATCGGTTTCTAACGATTTTTTATAGAATTCCAATTTCCAATTCGGATTTTATTTCGAATTGCGCAATTTTCAGGTGAATAACAATTGCAAGTGGCTGGGTTAAATCAATTGGAGCTATTTAACCAATAAAAGAGAGTATTGATCGGGATTGAGTATTTATCACTCGTGGTAATGTTGAATATTCAAACATCGACTCCGGTGGCCGGAAAAAAGCGCGAGAGAACTCAAAATTGGGTCCCCGAAGAGAAACGCGCGCTTTTCACACTGATAAAAGCTCACATTAACGCAATTGAGAATAAAAAAATCGACACATCAGCTACTGCACTCAAGAGTCTTGCCTGGCGACAGATTTATTGCGATTTCAAAGGAAAATTTTCGACCGAACGCGATATCACGAGAATGAGAGAGCAGTGGAGGAGAATGAAGGCACAAGCCAGAGTCGACATCAACGTCTTCGCCGAGAAGGTAAAAATCTGGTAAATCTTTCCGCTTATTCAACATTTCTCAGTCCCCAGGAGGTGATGATAAATTGTAACTTGAAATATAATAACAGTAATTTATTGAATCACTCAAATAATTGGCTAAGGCCCCAAAGAAATTAATCAAGGAAATAAAATGAGATAAAATGAGATAATATTCCAGAATTCTGTGGTAAAATGTAAGAGTCGTAAAATATTTTTGATCTCCCCTTTGCACTTGTGATCCCGTTCCATCCTCTTGAATCAGGTGAGAACAGTTGGGCTCGAGGAGGCATCAAAGACCCGTCCGTCAGATTTATCCGTCGACGTCTGGCGTTTGTTGCAAATCCTCAAGAAAAACGAGAGCGAATCGACCTCAGACGACAGTCAGGATGCGGATCCTCTCTCGAATCTCCAGGAGATTCTGGATAATCTGAGTTCGAATCCCCTGGAAATTTCCTTTGAGTCGATGAAACAGGAATGCCTATCCGAATTCAATGACGAGGATGGATTCCTGCAGAGTTCTCCAGCCCCGGAGAAGAGCAGGGGAATAAGACTTTCAGATGAGGAGCCCATGAATCTTGCGCATCAAAAAAAAATGCGACTCACCATGGACTGCTCTGGGGATGAGGAAGAAGACACCCCGACATTGGTTCCTGATTATTTGAACGAGTCCAAGAGGAGCGTTTTCTTCGACTCTTCCGAGGAAGAGCGCAACATGAAGTTCAAGATCCTGGAGGTCGAGCTCGAGAGGGCAGAACTGCAAAAACAAGCGGCTGTCTGTGAGCTCAGGACTTCCGAAATAAAAAAACAACTGGCTGAAAGTCAAGCTATTGAGTACTTCAGGTGAGTTGATTTTTGTTAGAGATTATCGGATTTTATTTAACAGAGGAAAAGGAAACGTGAGAATTTTTTTAACGCACGAGAGAATAAATGAATATTCTTTGCTAATTTTATTGTAGAATTGCAAATTAAATTTTAAATCTCCAGGAAATTTGAAAAGTGAATGTAAATTCAAGTAAATTCAAATTCATTACTTTCGTCCAGGATTTTTTATCTCCAGAGCAATTTAAATTTCGCGGCGTAAATTATCGTCGTAGCCACCGCCTCTGTCGGCTATGCTCACCAGCTGGCAGAGGTGGACACATCTGGATTTTACCCAGAATACTATAACCTTTGTGCCAGAAAGTAGTTGAAGCCCATTGAGTTTTTTTCCTGACGATTCGCGACGCAAATTGGGAAAAATGCAACGTGCGACTTTCATTTTCTCCAGGAGAATGGCATCCTTGAGGTACAGACTCTTGTAATCTCCTCGGTAATCCCAAATTTCAATAACTTTTTCCTCATTTTGAATTGGTCAAACCCGGCACTGGCCCGGCAGAAGTTCCTCCATCGATTAACAATCAGATCACGCTAGGATTTTCTTTGCTGGCCAATTAGAAAAACTGGGGAGCTATTGACAGATTTTTTCTATCACGACGCAGTTCTATTTTATTAACGCCAACGGATTCATGGTTTTTCAGGCTTTGGGGTAGTGAATAGATATTTCTGGTTCTTATGTAATGCCCTGTAGTCTTTGAACGCCCAGAATTCGGAAATAATGCGAAATATTCGTGGACTTGGGGGTAATTTTGTTTCATCGTTTGTCTTTTTTTGTCAGTCAAGCTAGGATGTCTGGGGAAGCCGGATCTGGGGCTGGTAGGGGTGGTGGTGGTGGTGGTGCCATTCGCAGTGCTGGAGGATCTTTTGGAAAAATGGAAGCTGCACATGAGGACCAGTACTTCTACAATCAGGTGATTGTCCCCATCAACATGAGGAAATTAAAAAAAAATTCTGATGAATTTAATTCATGGAATTCTATCACAGGATTTATGAAAATCAGATGACCCCCTGAAAATAATGTTTCTTCATTCTGGAGTGAGATAATTCTTCTAAATCAAGTTGAATTTAATTTTGAACGACTTGTTAATGATTTCAGCAAAAGGAACAGCTGCAGAAGCTGAGGGATGGACTCCACGATGAGATTTCCTTCCACGAGGAGCAGATCAAACGTCACCAGGAGGCCATCAACCGTCACAAGAAGAGAATCGGGGACATGGAGCACAAGTGAAGGGATTAAACCCTCAGGTCATCTCTCAGCGGACTGTACCAGGAGTGTTTCCATTTTTAGAGATACGACATCTTTCAACAATAGTGTGCGACTCCAGCACCAGATTGTGGCTATTTTTTCTTTTTTTTTTTCATACAAATATGTTGTTACAGTATGTAGGAATAAATTTTTGATTTTCAAAGATACTGTTTATTTGATTATGACAAATTGATTGGAATTAAATATTTCGTAATGCAAATAATATTTCTTAATTAATTGTTTATCTCGAGGACTATCGGTTTAAGATAAAGACATTGAAGAAGTGTTTTGTAACTGATGGAATTTTCGACAAGAAAGGTCTGCAGATATTTTATTCTGAGGTCAATGCGTATTGAAATTATCCGCAATATAAATATCAACACCGAAATTCAATTCATCCCACTCTACTCTTTTGAAGAAAAAAATTGTCTTCAGTAATTTTTCAACTCTGATATTCCACTTGTTTTTGTTTCACCGACACATCAAAATTTTAAATGCTGTTGCAAATAAAAAATAAAAATTGCCATAAATGGAAAGATTCAAGGAAAATTGGATTTTAAACTGAGTCATGTCGAATCGAAAGCTCGTAAATTTCTCAGTATACAGAAATAGGTGAGCCAGATGATTTAAACACCATCGATTGACAGGTTAACATCTCAAATGTCATTGATCCCCAGTTTTAGGTGTCTGAGCCAAGAGAGTAATGGAGCGAATCTGAAGAAATTCAGTGCTAAACGCATCGCCTTTGAGAGTGATTACTATTACAAGCAAGTGAGTCTTCAAAACCCATTATTTTATTATCCTCCTTCATCTACACCCATTTTCCACCAGAACAAGGAACTCCGGGAGCTTTTAAAGAGAAAAACTCAAGAGGAACTTCAAAAAATGCAGAATAAAGTCCGATCAATGCAGCGACAGATCAAAGAATACAATCGCGACATCGACGAAACGTTGAGGTTCTTAGAAAATTTGGAAAAGGGAGTCGCGTCCAAAGAGAAGAAAACCTGAATAAATTACATAAATCATTATCATTGAATCAATAAAAAAAAATCCAATTTCTGAAGCAAGCGAAAAATATTCTAATATCACAAACCCCTGACTAATTTCCCGCTCCCTCTTTTCAATTACAATTTTCAAAATTTTTTTATAAACGAGACAATCCTTGACTTGACTTGTTTGAATAAAAAATTTGTTCCCGCCCCCAAGAGATGGCGAGGTGACTCTCAAAATGGCGCCGGGTATGATATTTTTCGGGGGGGATGGGGTCGACGATTGCGCCCCCAGTGTCTCACGAATCATCGATCAGTGTGGTGTGTGTCTCCGCGTTGTTGCTCCGGGAAGGGGTTTTTTTTTCAGTGTTAAAAATTTTGTTAATATCCGACGCATCCACGTTCGGTATTCACAACATATAAAAATAATCCAAAACCCCAACTCGCGTCTCGTTTTATACTCAAATCCCAAGTTAAACAATCAGTGACAGGAAAGGGCTCCAGTGTGAGCCCCCAACCGGTGAGGACAAAAGGGATTTTTTTTAAAACATCAGAGTAATCAAGGATGCAGCCAAGGATATACTGGATTCTTGCCTGCGCGGCCGTCATCTTCGTTGGGTGCAATGCCGCTGGAACAGAGGTGAGTGTTTTTCCAATTATTTTTCAAAAATATCCAAACAAAACGCATGACACTCGACAAAATTCCAATCGCATCCCCTGAAATTTTCCTCCGAGTCCCGATTTTTCACTCACTCCGAGGAGATAAAATGAAAAACATCATCTCCCACACCTCCAACTAAAAAGTCCCGTTTTGTGAGTGTACTCATCGTCCTCCCAATGTCCTCTCGACAATTTCCCCTCTACTCTCAATGGGAGTATATTTCGGTGACATTTTAACTTTAAAGCGACAGGGAATCTTAAAATCCATCAGACTCCAACGGGAGTTCCAGATGCTGTACTAGTCCCACGAGTGTAATCTTACTTTAACCCTCCGATATTTTCTCCCTCGTGCGCTACGAAAATGACAAATGATCCCTCTCTCTTCACTGACTTCTCCCTTCCCCTCATTCTTAAACACGGACACGGAGTAAAAAATAAATGAGTGTGTATGGTGTAGTCTCGGGTTTTGTACATAAAAGTGCAACGGTGCACCGTAGCGTTATAAACGGTGGAATGCAAGTTTCTGTCGGCTCGTCAATTGTAAAAATAGTCGAAGGTCTTGTATACACAGAGGAGAACAGGAGTTGGAGAGTGGAGAATGGTGATGGAGAGAAAAGAGAGATTGTGGGACTGATGGTGGTCACTAAGGAGGGAGGAAGATGGGAATGAACCTTAGGGCTAATAAGAAAATTGGGTATAGTTTGCGTGAAGGGAAGGTTGAAAATTTGCCACAGTCAGTCACAACTGCTGCTGTTGGGAACATAAGACAACCCCAGGGGGTCAGATGAGTTTAACAGCAACTCCACATGGCACTGCTTTATTTTGAACCCTCTCCAATTGCGTTAAATGTCAGTGTGGAAAAAAAATTGGCTTCCTTCATTGTCATTGGGATAACTGGGGAATTGGTGATTCACCGTTACCCGACAGCAGGGGATTTACTTGCCGCACTCCGGTCGCTTTCAGATTTTTTAAATATTTGGACTTTTTTCGGGTGGACACTCGAAAAAAAAATTCAAGGGAAATGATCAAGTGAGAAATCGAATTTCAATGTGTTGGTTAATGTCCACTGATGTTGAAAGTATTGATTTTAGAGGGATATGTCGAGAGATGTTTGTTTTCTGGAATTTAATTAGCTAGAAAAAAGTTCTTCCGTATTTCTATGTCAATTCATTTTTTTAGGTAAATTACAAGTAGATCTCCTGTCGGTCAGTTTCTCACAAATAAATATACACCAATACTAAGTATTATTTTTAAAAAATATCTCTCATACCATTTAGAGAGAAAATTCCAAATTTGCATCTCTCTTCAATTTTCCAGCGCGAACCCCCGATTTGCCATTAATCGCAGATAACACACTAGTAATTGTACAATTTCACAAAAAAAAACGATAACAAATCTTCGTCCATTCAAGAAGATCCCCTCCCCTGAATAACCCGAGAGAATGAAAACAGCCGTGTGGAGGGGCCGCGATAAAGATAACCGGTCGAACTCATCCATTGGAATGTAAATAAAAAATTCCTCGGTAGATTAAAGTTCCCTAGAATCAAAAATTATAAACAGACGACTAGTGGATAAAAATACGGTGACCAAATCCGTCGTGCGACGCAATAACGCATAGATTTTAATTATTGTTATGAATATACCGAGAATACCAGGCACTGGACCTGACGCGTATGTATTATTTATCATCTTGGTCTCCTTTCAATGGTTATAGTTTTGATGTGCGTCATCGGTTACACTCTTTTGTTGTGGTGAGAATGAAGGAAAAAAAATCATCGGAGTCCTGTCACGTTCAGCTCAACCAATAGAACTGCACAAGTATAAATTTTCCCCCCCTGACCCCCCGTCGACGGTATATATTGCAGCAGATGCGGGTTAATGTATTATGTGCACATATGTATTAACCGCCTACATCAATTTAGCGTCGATGCAGACTCGATTCATCTATTCAGCCCTCGAGAATTTGAATTCTTTGATGGGCTATTTTATCCCGAGTTATTAATTTAATTGGAAACCGGGTGCAAATTAACGGAGCGAATGAAATTTTCATTGAAATTTCCGCGTATTTTTGGAATTCGTCCGGAAAATTGGAATGGAAATTGTTAACATTGTGTCACACATATGTTGGAAAATTTAGACTGGATTTCACAGATTTTTATTATGAAATACGACAGCTCGGTTTAAATTTTAGGTAATTTTTGAAATTGTGATCGCGTTCGCGGAGGAATAGAGGAAAACTGTAAATTCGGTTGAATTATTCCATGAAAATCAGTGGAAGGTAAATTTGAGTGAGTATCATTACATTGTAATGGATTGTAATTCCGGTATTCATTGGATTTTCACTGGACAATGAAAATCGTGAAATATCAGTCATTAT
Organism: Fopius arisanus; assembly: GCF_000806365.1. NCBI lineage: Eukaryota > Metazoa > Arthropoda > Insecta > Hymenoptera > Braconidae > Fopius > Fopius arisanus. The sequence goes on from NW_011887850.1 coordinate 168,593, forward strand.
TTCCATGAATTTTTAAGCTACTGCAGTCGCATATACTGCTCAATCTTGGGAATGGGATTCGAAAGGTGTTCAAAATATTTCTGAAATATTAACAATTGCTCACCAGAAAAAAATCCTGAATTTTATCGAAGTTTCGAGTTGAGTGCAGAAAAATTGATATCAAAATTTACGCTGACGTAAGACCACAAGGTGTCTAATAAAAATGACAGTATTTTAGAATAAAATTCCCCATAAAAATGGTAATTCCTGGTGAACTCGAAAAATCTTGAGGACATGTGTCTTCCAAGTATGAGGATATGGCCAATGCAAATAAAAAAAAAATTCATAGAGAACCAATACCACATTATGCCATAACTAAAGCTTAAACTCAAACGAAACACTACGTCAAGGTAAATTTTGCTGTACATTTTTCTCCCTAGACTTCTGCAATATCTATAGATTTACTTCTTGAGTATGTGCACTCACTCATCAATAAATGCGATAGCCCGTAGGCATTTCCCCTGACCTTTCACCCCCATTAACACTTTATCGGAGGACGACGAAAATTTACGAGCCAACTCTCGGAAATCTCTCGGCTTCCATTATAAAGCCCGATTCATTGACACCCGAAAGTTCATTCCCTCTCGACAAATTACTAAACAAAACATTAAATCCCGAATTCGGAATGGCAGCCGAGGGGGAGTGAATTACCGAGGAGAACTGACCGATTCTTCACCGAATAATAGTAAATCGAATACAGACAGCTAGAAAATTAAACTTTGAAATGAAATATATCGGAAATTTGAACAACGCCAAGGGTGAGAAATTTCTGGAGAATTCTGACGACCTATTCGACGAATCCCAGAATTTTCTCAATATTCACGGAAATTATTATAATAAAAATAATATGGTAAAAATTCCGGTAATAACTGATGAATGAAAGTTTAGTGAATGTTTTCATTTGAAATTCAGTTCAAACTCATGTAATTTGAAATTCAGATGACATGGTGACTGAAATTTCGAGGAATTTCTAACAGTGAAGAAGGGGATTGTCCGAGTGCAAAATGAAGGGGTCAGTGGTACGCGATTCAATGTTTTTTCGCATTCACTAATTAATTGTGGCGGTTGTTCGCTTCCAAATAAAATATAATAATTTAATTTGCAAACATTGCTCTCTATAACGGAATTTAATTCAGGATATGAAGAGAAATCCTGAGTTGAAAACTAATGTTATTAAATAATTATTTCTGCAATTATTTCATTTTACATTGCTGATATTATTATTATAACATAACTACAAAAGACTGAAGAGTCATTAGAGCAAACACAATACAAAACAAAATTTCATTCACGGATGCGTGGAATGGAATTGTTGAAATGAATTGTAGGAAAAAATAATCTATTCTAATATTATACTTTGGTACTGTAATTTTTTCCTGACTGTCAATTTGCGCCCCTTTTTTAGTGCTGTGCTAGAATATCTCTCGGAAATTTTCTCTTCGTGTAGGAAACTATTTATATTTCCGGCAGTACTAACTAGTCATTTTCACGAGAGAGTTATGAATTTGATTTAGGGAAGAAAACACATAAAATTTTGCGTTTCGCTGAAAATTCCATAAAATTTATCTTTTCCAGAATCAGAAATAGTATATATATATATAAAAATATATATATATTTTTTTTGTTAATAATAGAAACTTTGACTTTTTACCCTGCAACATCCCCAAAAAGAAATCCAAAACTCGACAGACAGAAGCCATAATACCCACGTAAGGTTCGTGTAACGCAAAAGTTTTGAACATTGAAGGTAAAGGGGAATTAGGATTCGATGGCCATACCCTGACCTGAGGGGTGGATCGGGTTTGTCCCGATGTAGCGATAAAATAGGAAATTATCAGCGATTCTCTTCTGGACTGGGCAGAGGGTTTGGATCCTAGCAGAGCTGTACGTTCTGTACGTTAACGACTTTTACGAGGCAAAACGAGCGGGAGCTCTTTCCTCCCCAGGGTTACACCCCGAAGAGAATAACTAAAGGCTCTCTTAAAATCGAACATCCGTGAGTCGTGAGTCGTTGGAAAATTTTCAACATCATTCACCTCAATAAACCCAACCACCCGGTGATTCATTATATTTTCCCCACATTAACGAGACTGAATAACAGGGTCCAAATAATCCCCCGTTTATTTATCGATGTGCGAATTAATAACGCGATTCAAATGTAAACCGACACCGGTTTATTATCCACCCGCATCATTGATTTCTCCGTCTCCCTTTAAAATCACATTATTCAATTGAATAGTTATTCTTTCAGTGATCTATTTCAACATCGAAATTTATCATCCGTGAGTTTATAAAAAATTGGCGCCATCCAGGGGTTGAAATTGTTATTATGCGAGGAATGAAAATATTTTTAAAAGATGGAAAAATTTTTCAGTCTGAGTATTTTTTTATTCATTTAAAAAATGATGGATTAAAATTATTGAAAGGAGATAAATGATAAATATTGAATTGATTTTCTCCGATGTTACTCTACACGTCATTAATTAGAAATGAAAATTTGATTAACAGTTGAACTGTCAACGAAATTTCAATGCTCCTCATCAGTGCATCTCAGATAATATTTATTCACTGACTCCATCTAGTTGGTAACAATAAAGGAAGTTTCCATCAAAACTTGCAACATCAGTTCTCTAGGAAACTTTCCTGCCTGCAATTTGATAAATCGGACAAAGAAATGACATTGAAATAACTAGGAAAATCAATTCAACCATGAGAATATCATTTGCCCTGTGTTATGCATAACTCGAGAGCTGAGTCGTGCACGAGATGTCGTGGAAATTGGCTTATTACTTTCGCGTTTTCATAGTCGCGGGGGGAGGATGGGTGAAAAGTGGGTGGTGGAGGGGAGATCCGGTGGTGTACATAAGGAGGGATGTAGGATGAAAGGTCGGCAAGGAAAAAGTTTCATCCATCTCTCGTGCTAGTCCCACCAGCGAATATACATTTTCTCATTTTTTTTTTTCTCGTTTCGTTTTTCCTTTCGTCAGGGCACGACACAGGTATATATTTTCCACCCTCCGTCATCACACAGCACCGGTAGTGCACCTTTTTTTTCTCGTTAGTTCCACTTTGAATCCTCATACACGCTTTTTTATTCCCTCTCTTGATCAAAAACCACAGAATCGGGGATTCTTTGAGCCCGTCGGAATAAAAAATTATTCGGAAGATGAAAAATGGACATTTCTTATTTTAATTTTTCGTGGAGACGGGGGGGAATTATTATCGAGTCCCTTCGGAGAATTATTCTGGAAAGACGGAGTAGAGAAATTATTTTTTTTTTGTTGAGATCAGAGACGGACACAATCAACAATTCAATCCGCAATATGAACTTGAGGAAGTAGTAAACGGAGGAATTGAATTAAATTAATACAAATATAATTGAAAAATTAATATTACTCAATACATAGCTATTCTGTTTTCCGATTTTTTTTGTTTCATAAAAAAAATGTTCTGAAAAGTTGTCCAGGAATTTTTTGAAAATTTCCAAAAAATATTCGGATTAAAATTTTTTTTTTACCCGGGCAAATATAAAGACAATATTCCGCATCTTTGTGGTGGGGTAAAGTGAATTGTGAAGTGAAAAAGAAACATTAAAATCGGAAATAACATTCATCTCGCAGCGTCAACTCTCCCGAGCGATTTCAAGTAATTTGTTGAAGGGGTTTTTTCTGCGGTAAAATGCTTGAGCGCTGTGGGAAATTGGAAAAACTTCAAAAGGGAGAATTACATTTCGCTGAGAAATATTGAAGTCCACTTGGCTCCTCATTATTGCTTGAACCTCGCAAGCGGAATAACCTATTCACAAGATGGAATGGAAATAAAATGGAGGAAGGGGGACAGGAGGGGGTTAATCTTCAGTGGTTTGAATCATACGGAATTTTTGTAAACCTCTTTTAAGTGATTTCGCTGAAGTTTGCAGCCACCGTGGCCTATTGACCGATTTAACCCATCATTTGGCCTCCGTTTGGTCCCCACCGCCGGTTCAACTTCCATCTGAGATTCCGAGCAATTCGCGTGATGTCATTTTAGCGAACTGCACGCCGGCATGAAAGGTTGGCATGTCAGAGCCCCAGTGAATTCCGTCGCGGACGATCTGACACTTTGGACTGTCATTTTGTAATTAAGAATGTCTACTCATTTTTATTGAGGCGGCGAATTTTCCTGTCGTAGATTGTGACAAAGTTGAAGATTATGTCATGAGGTCTCAGAAGGATTTTTTTGCCACGACCCTGGGGAGAGTGACTTCTTTCCAAAATTCCATTTTTTTCATCAATTAATGATGATAATAAAATTGTCAAAGGTCTGAAGTAAATGAAAATAAAATTCCCCAGAAGTATGTTATAACTTCATTCAAAAATTCTCAACACCGCGGATGAAAAATCGCACTTGAGTCTCTAAAAATTTCTCATGGAACATTCCTCATCCGCATTCCGTTTTTATCCCGTAATTCATATTACATTTTCTCACGCGCACGCGTGTTCCTGAAATATTTAAATTTCTCACGCCGATGCAAGAGCAAATACCACATTCATGATAATTTTATTGGATGAGCCTGAAGGGCTGATAAATACACGGAATGGCCACGAATTCAATCGTACACCCAGCGCATAGAATTATTATTCTTAACCCGAAATCAGCGTTTCCGGTGTGAAAATATAATAGAATCGACTGCGCGTGATGTCATAGAAACTACTGAGAAATTTAATTTTAGATTGAGAAGAATCCGCTATTTCCCGGAATTTTCCAAAAGCCGCGGTTTTTCTTTTAATCCCCAGGCGTTTTCCGTTCTCTGCGATAAAAAATAAATAATTCAGACACAATTTCAAAATGCGTCAAGCTCTTAAAGACTAGAATGAAGACCAATTGTTCATGATCGTTCTGTACAGTTCTCGTAAAATTCCACAGAATCTACATTACGAAGTTCATTCCCTGATGGCGTAATAGCATCACGAATTATTGAAACTAATCCCTGAGGGCGGGCTCGAGAGTGCTTTTAATCGTAATTAGTACAATTACCATAATGAATTTTCTCTCCCCCGGGCTATTTTTATACATCAAAGATGAAACAGAATATTCTTGGAGCGCCTAGTAAAAATTTCCGCTGAAAGACGTTGAAGTCTAATTTAAACTCTGAGAAAAACTTTTTGATGTTAGAAAAACATTCCTCGATGCTTGGCAAGAAAACAATAATAGTTCTCTGAAACCTGCGAACTCCATTTTTTAAATCTTCACACTCTACTCTAACGTTGGGATCAATTTCTTGTGAATGAAAGATAAATTGTCTAGAATCACAAAAAAAAAAAATATTTTCCTCTCAAAACATGAATCCTTGATTATCCGTGAACATTTGTCTCTCGCTTTTCCAAAAAAATTCGCAAACATTAAATTTCTTGACGGCGATTTAATTGAAGGCTCGACTCAACTTAAAAAAATCAAAGTGGATAATTTTTAATGTTATGAATTTATTTGGGAATATTTGACTTATTTTTTCGCGTGAGCCCTTGGGTAAACAAAACAGCAGTTTAGTTAGGGCTTGAGGATGAGGAGTTGAAACAGACAAGGAATGCCTTGGGGTTTACAAGTTGAGAGGAGTTTACGCACCAAAATATACAGAGTGAAATGCTTGGCTAACGGTCGATTATAGAGAGGCGTGGGCAGAGCCCGATGGACGCTAGGAGACCGGAAGCTCCGTGGAATGCATTTGTGGAATCGCCGTTTTGATTACCTATGGATGGCTGGGTAAACCAACCCTTTGATCCGTCAATAATCCCGCGATGGTCGACGAGAGGGTGGATAAATTCGTCGGTTCATTCTGTTCATTCGGTGGACACGCCCTCCACAGCTCATACCCAGGAGAAGATTCCGAAAAGTTTTCGAGAAATGTTTTGAAAATTAGGAAAAAAAATTCCGATTACAATTTTTTTTTCCACGGGTGCAGATGCCATTGAATTCTTACTGAATTTAAAACTCGCAAGGACATAAAGAATCCCAATGTTTCAACGTAACAATATATTCGAGAAGATTTTTAGTTTTTTTTTTCAATTTCTGAAATGAAAAGCTTAAAAAAAATCTAGCAATATATTCATCGAAATATCTCGAGTTTCATCCTGCTCTTCGTCATTGCA
>NW_011887850.1:174766-176772 GCF_000806365.1 Fopius arisanus
AAAAAAAAAAAATATTTTCCTCTCAAAACATGAATCCTTGATTATCCGTGAACATTTGTCTCTCGCTTTTCCAAAAAAATTCGCAAACATTAAATTTCTTGACGGCGATTCAATTGAAGGCTCGACTCAACTTAAAAAAATCAAAGTGGATAATTTTTAATGTTATGAATTTATTTGGGAATATTTGACTTATTTTTTCGCGTGAGCCCTTGGGTAAACAAAACAGCAGTTTAGTTAGGGCTTGAGGATGAGGAGTTGAAACAGACAAGGAATGCCTTGGGGTTTACAAGTTGAGAGGAGTTTACGCACCAAAATATACAGAGTGAAATGCTTGGCTAACGGTCGATTATAGAGAGGCGTGGGCAGAGCCCGATGGACGCTAGGAGACCGGAAGCTCCGTGGAATGCATTTGTGGAATCGCCGTTTTGATTACCTATGGATGGCTGGGTAAACCAACCCTTTGATCCGTCAATAATCCCGCGATGGTCGACGAGAGGGTGGATAAATTCGTCGGTTCATTCTGTTCATTCGGTGGACACGCCCTCCACAGCTCATACCCAGGAGAAGATTCCGAAAAGTTTTCGAGAAATGTTTTGAAAATTAGGAAAAAAAATTCCGATTACAATTTTTTTTTCCACGGGTGCAGATGCCATTGAATTCTTACTGAATTTAAAACTCGCAAGGACATAAAGAATCCCAATGTTTCAACGTAACAATATATTCGAGAAGATTTTTAGTTTTTTTTTTCAATTTCTGAAATGAAAAGCTTAAAAAAAATCTAGCAATATATTCATCGAAATATCTCGAGTTTCATCCTGCTCTTCGTCATTGCACAACGCGAAATGCGGATATAATTAATGGCAGTATCCCCAGAGGAACCCGAGCAAGTTGAGTTAAATGAGAAGACTGGAGATGCTGCATAATATTGTTCGCCATTTGGTTGCCTTTGTGCTGTTTGAGGACAGAGAGGTGGGCCGGTTCCTGAGTTCTTTGAAGCACAGAGCATTCGCCAAAGAAATGGAGATTTCATTTTGAAGCAGACGATTCCCCAGCATCTCATCAGTTTGCATCATTTAAAAATCATCACGAGTCTCATTGATGGAAAATGATTCAACTGAAGGAACACCAATGGAATACGCACTTTTTCCACAAATGAGTTGATGTGCGTCTGACGTTTAATGACTTGCGACGAAAGGAGAGAGGCATCTGTGTAAAGCAGCTGAGAATCCAGAGGACTAGCAACAAAGGTCCCGTTCATTCGCAATCTTCCAAAGATGGCCTTAGAGAGCTTCGAGTTAAAGGAAGGAGGCGATCCCTCGACAAATAAAGGAGAGAAGACCGTCCAACTCCGTTACGCTGCGGCAGTTCATAAAGACTCAGCCTTCTGACTCTCAAAGACCCATCTGCGATCTTTGGCTTCCATTTAGTTAATTGAATTCCACCTGTGCTCGTGCATTTGCCAGCAAATAAACTCACTTGATCGCCAAATTGCGCAATTCTCGGAAATCGTCGAGGTGTCTTGCAAAAACACATCGTTATCATCTTTTGACGTCATTTATTGATGTTTTGGCAATTCAGAGAGCCGATCTATCGCTCCTAAATATCGCAGGCATCCAAATTTAAGAACTGCTTAATTTAGTGTAGGCAATATTTGGGATTTTTCATTATTTTTTTTATTTATTTGACGATTTATTATCGCGGACTGGTGGAATTGATTCTTTATATTTTTTAATATTGTTAACGAGCGTTTGGTCCGAACCTCGAATTTTGTAGGATTCGCCGAATGTTTAATCGTTAATTGTTCATGAATTTCATTTGGAATTTATGAATCATTCCGACGGGTGCATCGATGTCTTCCTCCGACCTCTTATTTTCGGTGCTTGTGGTTTGACCCTCGTCACGGTGGAGACAATTAAAATTTTATGGTCAATTATGTTGTAATTTCACGAGTGTCATTGACGCGGGTTTAGGGGAAATTCCGGAATTTCAAATTGCAATGAAAACTT